>NW_021703783.1:48452560-48505177 GCF_005190385.1 Monodon monoceros
AAGAAGGAAGGAAGGAAGGGAGCAAGAAAGAAAGGGAGGGAGGGAGGAAGGAAAAAAGAAATGGAAGAAAGAAAAGACAGGAGAAAGGGAGGGAGAGATAGAGTTCAGCATTTGAAAGATTTTTTTTAATATCTATTTATTATTTTTGGTTGCGGCATGTGGACTCTTAGTTGCGGCATGCATGTGGGATCTCATTCCCTGACCAGGGATCAAACCCGGGCCCCCTGCATTGGGAGCACGGAGTCTTACCCACTGGACCACAAGGAAAGTCCCTGAAAGATTTTTATATACATCCCAAAGGGAACAAATTACCTCTAGAGGTAAATGTTGCCTAAATTAAGCTTGTTCGTATGTACAGAATAGAATTGGTGTTAGACCAGAGAGCAGTACTGTACAACTCTGTGTATTTGAATGACAAGAACATTTACAGATAATGGGTTATTTGAGGAGGCTGCTGTAAATATTTTCATCCTCACCTCCATGAGGCAGTTCAGACTAGATTATGTTAGCTCAGATATACTCAGTGATAGGGGTCCCCATCCATAGCTGACCTTTGCAAATGATAACAATACAATTGTTCTAGAAGTTTTTGAGATCCAAGCTTGATTCTAAACTGCCTTTATTCTAGAACATAAGCAAGACTGAGCATGTTTTGAGGCATGATGGAAATAGACTAAAGAGATCTATTTGGGAAGAAAAATGAGTAGAGGATAAAGGAGCTATATATGTGGCCTTGGTGACAGTATTTTGTATAGTCAATGGATACTATGCCAGCAGTATTGGCAGTGTCAAGAGAACCTTGGCACAGATATCAGTACCACCTATGTCAATATGTCAGGGCAGTATCAGTGTACACATCTCCCAGAACAAGTAGTGATGGCACCTGCACTGGGTCTTACCTAAGTACTGCACATAGAAGACATCACCAGCAAACCAAAGTGAAAGAGGAGGCAAATAACAGACGACTTATCACACGTAAGACACTTCTGACAGAAATATCAAAGAGATAAGTGTCCATGCACAGTGAATAGTGGCAGAGCCAGAGAAATATTTCTTCTTTTTAATTGTCATTATTATTCTATTTTTCCCCCAAGATTGGAGTAACCTGAGAAACATGGTTTACTTATAAAATAGTGACTTCATTTCTGAACACAGATGTCTTTAATGACAAATCTAGAATTACCCTTGTGACATTATTTCTCCCCTCAATCAAACATTCCCAGTTCATAGATACAGAAACATATAATTTTATGTGTAATACAGTTTTTAACTGAATAGGTCATCTTGACAGTATTGTTTTATTACAGAATTTTCAGGGGATTTTCTTTGGACAACTCCATTTGTAATAACTAGAATTTTTCTTTTTACTTAAGCAGCTACAATGTCAGGACCAGGAACACAAAATCAATTACCAAGATTATTTAAATTCCTCTCATCAAAACCCCAACATTTATTTTAATCACAAGATAGCTTTCAAGCCTACAATATTTCTTGTCTAAACTGGAACATTGGCCCGAATCATTCAGGTCTTGTTTTTCTAAGCTGACTGTGTTACACATCTTGCACGTAGCTCCATACTTTCCTGTGGAATGAATTACGTACGCCACCAACTGTTGATCCAAAATTTCTCACAGTAACTTTTAAGGCAACAAGGAAGAGTAGTCCTGTCAGACACTTTTGAGTTGGCTATGCTGGCATCACCACAGGGTCAGGGACATGGCTTGTCATCTTGCCTCAAGGAAGGAACACTATTTTGCTCACAGCTGGTGCCATTACTAAAACTGATGACGAGCATATCATTGTTCAGTACTTGTTTGTGGAATGGAGAAATGAGTGTTTAAGACCATCTACCAGATTCTTGCTGCCTTCAGGACAAGGACAAAACCCTTCATTACTGAATATTTGGCTCTCAAGGGCCTCTCTAACTGTATCTCTTGAGGAGACCACTAATTTCTGTCCTGTGAAGCAGAACTGCTTTGCCCCAGGACAGTTCTTGGACATTTCAGAACACATTTACAATCTCTTGCTTGACTACCAAAGTAGACAATTACCACACTGTGGATAGATTTTACTAAATTAATTTTCTGAGGGCAAACTCATTCTTGTCAGACACTTCTCCAAACATCCTTGTGTCAGTCAGGGGAAGCTAAGTAATGCTGAGGTAACAAATAATCCTATACTCTAAGTGGCCTGTAAAACCTGAGGTTAGTTTTTCTCACTCACAGGATATGTCCACAGCAGATCAGCAGTGGGACTTTGTGCATAATAATCACCCTCAGTCCAGCAGCACACAGGCTGAGGGAACAGAAACTATCCAGAACATGCCAGTCACAGTGACAGAGGGAAAAGAGGATGGCAGAGCACATGCTGGCTCTTAAGTTTCTGCCTGAGAGTGCCATAGGATGCTTCTGCTCAAAATTGTATTAGCCAAAGCAAGTCATATGGTCACACCTGAAATCAATTAACAGGCCAAGAGTGTAAAATCCCCCTCTGAGGAAAGACTGCAAATACTACTAAACAGTAATATATTCTACCACCACCATGTACTGAAAAATAGAATGTAGAATGTCTAATCAGTCACTTAATGGCATGTGGGTCTAAATCCAGGTTATCCTCACAATGACTTGTGGGAGTGGGGGGAGAGATCAAATATACCATTGTATTTTTTACTTTAATAACTGGAGAAATATAGACTAAAAGTTCTTTTTGCTAAAAATGAAACTTACCAAAACAATTATAAAATTAATTAAAACAGTTACAGAGTTCTTTTCAAATCACTGGAGAAGCTAAAAGCAAATTAAAGAAAATTCATACAGCAAAAGATCAAAAACAACAGCAAGAGCAATTGCATCAAAAAGAATAAAATACTTAGGAATATACCTACCTAAGGAGACAAAAGACCTGTACTCCAAAAACTATAAGACGCTGATGAAAGAAATTGAAGACGACACAAACACATGGAAGATGTACCTTGTTCTTGGATTAAAAGAATCAATATTGTCAAAATGACTACACTACCGAAGGCAACCTACAGGTTCAATACAATCCCTATCAAATTACCAATGGCATTTTTCACAGAGCTAGAACAAAAAAATCTTAAAATTTGTATGGAGACACAAAGGACCCCGAATAGCCAAAGCAATCTTGAGAAGGAAAAACAGAGCGGAGGAATCATGCTCTCTGGCTTCGGACTATACTACAAAGCTACAGTCATCAAAACAGTATGGTACTGGCACAAAAACAGATAAATAGATAAATGGTACAGGATAGAAAGCCCAGAAATAAACCCATGCACCTATGGTCAATTAATCTATGACAAAGGAGGCAAGAATATACAATGGAGGAATAAATGGTCTCTTCAATAAGCGGTGCTGGGAAATCTGGACAGCTACATGTAAAAAAATGAAATTAGAACATTCTTTAACACCATACACAAAAATAAACTCAAAATGGATTAAAAACTTAAAGGTAAGACCAGATACTATAAAACGCTTAGAGGAAAACATAGGCAGAACACTTTTTGACATAAATTGCATCAGTATCTTTTTTGAGCCGTCTCTTAGAGTAATGGAAATAAAAACAAAAATAAACAATTAAACTCAAAAGCTTTTGCACAGCAAAGGAAACCATAGACAAAACGAAAAGACAACCCTCAGAATGGGAGAAAATATTTGCAAACAAAGCAACTGACAGGGGATTAATCTTCAAAATATACAAACAGCTCATGCAGTTCAATATCAAAAAAACAAACAACCCAGCTTCCCTGGTGGTGCAGTGGTTGAGAGTCCACCTGCCAATACAGGGGACACAGGTTCATGCCCTGGTCCAGGATGATCCCACATGCCACGGAGCGGCTGGGCCCGTGAGCCATGGCCGCTGAGCCTGCGCGTCCGGAGCCTGTGCTCCATGACGGGAGAGACCACAACAGTGAGAGGCCCGCATATCGCAAAAAAAAAAAAAAACCAAACAACCCAATCCAAAAATGGGCAGAAGATCTAAATAGACGTTTCTCCAAAGAAGACATACAGATGGCCAAAAAGCACATGAAAAGATGCTCAAAATCACTAATTATTAGAGAAATGCAAATCAAAACTACAATGAGATATCACCTCACACCAGTCAGGATGGCCATCATCAAAAAAATCCACAAACAATAAATGCTGGAGAGGATGTGGAGAAAAGGGAACCCTCTTGCACTGTTGGTGGGAATATAAATTGATACAGCCACCAAGAAGAACAGTATGGAGGTTCCTTAAAAAACTAAAAATAGAACTACCATATGACCCAGGAATCCCACTCCTGGGCATATACCCAGAGAAGAACATGGTTTGAAAGGATACATGTACCCCAATGTTCATTGCAGCACTGTTTACAATAGCCAAGACATGGAAGCAACCTAAATGTCCATCAACAGATGAATGGATAAAGAAGATGTGGTACATATATACAATGGAATATTACTCAGCCATAAGAAAAGAATGAAATAATGCCATTTGCAGCAACATAGGTGGACCTGGAGATTATCATACTAAGTGAAGTAAGTCAGACAAAGAAAGACAAATATATGATATCACTTATATGAAGATTTTTTTTTTAATGATACAAATGAACTTATTTACAAAACAGAAACAGATTCACAGACTTAGAGAAGGAACTTATGGTTACCAGAGGGAAAGGGTTGGGCAGAGGAATAGATTGGGAGTTTGGGATTGACATGTACACACTTCTATATTTAAAATAGACAACCAACAAGGATCTACTGTATAGCACAGGGAACTCTGCTCAATATTCTGTAATAACCTAAATGGGAAAAGAATTTGAAAAAGAATAGATACATGTATATGTATAACTGAATCACTTTCCTGTACACCTGAAACTAACACAACATTGTTAATCAACTGTGCTCCAATATAAAATAAAAATTAAAAAAAAAAAGAAAGAGCAAACATGCACAAGAGATAAAAAGCTTAACAAAGTTTAGCAGAAGACTGCATATAGCAATTATCACTGCATACACAAAGGTTTAGAGTTCCATAATGAGGCAAATACTAATTAAAAGGTAAAAACCAACTGTATGCTGCTTGAGAGACAAACTAAGGTCTTGAAGCAAGTTCTTGATAAGTAAGATATTTTCATTGGTTTACAACCAGGAGCAAGGATTTCCTAGAGGAATTATCTAAGCTAGATTTCCCTAGTCCCGTTCTGGTTAGTCAAAAACAGGAAAGAATGATTTAGTCCAGAATTGATCAGCACATGGACAGGAAAGTATGGTGTTTTCAGTGGTATGCATTTATATCTTCAAACACAAAAATGATCTTTTCAAATTTGAAATGATAAATACAAAATTATATTTTTAAATACAAAAATTATATTTTCAAATACAAAAAATATATATACTTTTTCAAATACAAAACTTTTATAAACATAGTAAATAAAAATATAAATTAACAATAAATGTTAAAACTGTTATTCAAATTATTGACATAATATTAATGAAAATAAAAATGTTTTTAAATATAAACATAAAAAAAAACTAAAATTAAATTTTTAAAAGATTCAATGAGTGCACCTTTTTATAGGTAATGAGCTATAATTTGTTTCAAAGAAAGCCTTTCTGGCTTACCTTTGTCTTCCTTAGTTTTATTACAAAATGATTAAGGTTTCAAGTCAGGGACTTCCCTGGTCATCCAGTGGCTAAGACTCCATGCTCCCAGTGCAGGGGGCCCAGGTTTGATCCCTGGTCAGGGAACTAGATCCCACATGCTGCAACTAAGAGTTTACATGCTGCAACTAGAAGATCCTGTGTGCCCCAACTAAAGATCTGGTGCAGCCAAATAAATAAATAAACTTTTAAAAAAAAAAAAAGATTCCAATTCAGTTACTAGGATCACTTTCAGTTCTGTCATGTTACTACTTTTGTTCAGAAAGTTTTGATTAAAATACAGATTACTCTTGCAATAGAAACTTTTATCAGTTATTGTTTCTTCCTCCTCTTCTGGATTATGGAGATAAGTGAAGACATTGCCTCATTCAAAACTTCAGTTCAGTGTAAAATAAATTTCTCTCTTAAGTCACTGTTATTTTGAGTCGCTGCTACATGTAGCCAAACCTAACTATTACAGAAATTCCAATAAAAGAGTTGCAAACATTATGGATAAAATTATAAAGCTTTATTGAAAGACTTTAAATTAGACCTAAATGGTATCTTACTATCCATTTTCTTCTGTGCTTTGTTTTTGTCACTCAATGTTATGTGTTTTACATTTTTCCGTTGACACGAGTGTATCAGGGCCTGTGCCCTGGAGGATATCACACACGGCCACAGGAGGTAAACATAAGCGTGTTCCTTGCTTGTATAGAATTATATTGGGCACAATTTGAATGCCCATAAATAGATTAAAAGATTCGATATTTTAAAAGTCAGTTATTCCCAAATTATTCTATAAATACAATAAAATTCTGATTCCAAATTCCAATTCAAGAGGGGTTTTTAGTGAAATTAACAAATTAATTCTAATGTGCAGGGAAAAGCAAAGGGCCAAGAATAGCCAAGGCAGTTTTTTTTTAACAAAAAGAAAAGAACAAGTTAGGGAGACTTGCCTTTCTAAATATAAGAATTATTATAAAGCTTTAGTAACTGAAACAGTGAATAGTAACTAAGAGAGTTACAGTTATAGTTACTGACGCAGGAAAGGCAGAGAAATAAGACTAGATCCACACATATAAGAAATCCTGATGTTGGCGGAGGGAGTATTGCAGATTAGTCATTAAACAATGATCTAATAATAATTGTTAATGGCATGATCTGTAACACATACAGGTGGGAAGTCTCAATACTATAACATGTCATTTCTATTTATTCTATAAATTCAATACACTTTTAAATGACTCCAAGTAAGTTTTTCTTTTTTTAAAATTTTTATTGGAGTATAGTTGATTTACAATGTTGTGTTAGTTTCTACTGTACAGCAAAGTGAATCAGTTATATGTATTCATATATCCCCTCTGTTTTTAGATTTCCTTCCCATTTAGGTCACCACAGAGCATTGAGTAGAGTTCCCTGTGCTATACAGTAGGTTCTCATTAGTTATCTATTTTATACATAGTAGTGTATATATGTCAATCCCAATCTCCCAATTCATCCCACCCCCCTTTCCCCTTTGGTATCCATAAGTTTGTCCTCTACATCTGTGTCGCTATTTCTACTTTGCAAATAAGTCCATCTGTACCATTTTTCTAGATTCCACATATAAGTGATATTATACAATATTTGTTTTTCTTTTTCTGACTTACTTCAATCAGTATGACAGTCTCTAGGTCCATCCACATCTCTTCAAATGGCACTATTTCATTTCTTTTTGTGGCTGAGTAATATTCCATTGTATATATGTACCACATCTTCTTTATCCATTTCTCTGTTGATGGACATTTAGGTTGCTTCCATGTCCTGGCTATTGTAAATAGTGCTGCAGTGAACATTGGGGTGCATGTGTCTATTCAAATTATGGTTTTCTCAGGGTATATGCCCAGGACTGCGATTGCTGGATCATATGGTAGATCTATTTTTACTTTTTTAAGGAACCTCCACACTGTTCTTCATAGTGGCTGTATCAATTTTCATTCCCACCAACAGTGTAGGAGGGTTCCCTTTTCTCCACATCCTCTCCAGCATTTATTGCTTGTAGATTTTTTGATGATGGCCATTCTGACTGGTGTGAGGTGATATCTCTTTGTAGTTTTGATTTGCATTTCTCTAATAATTAATGATGTTGAGCATCATTTCATGTGCTTTTTGGCCATCTGTATGTCTTCTTTGGAGAAATATCTATTTAGGTCTTCTGCCCATTTTTTGATTGGGGTGTTTGTTTTTTTGATATTGAGCTGCATGAGCTGTTTGTATATTTAGGAGATTAATCCCTTGTCAGTTGCTTTGTTTACAAATATTTTTTCCCATTCTGAGGGTTGACTTTATGGTTTTGTTTATAGTTTCCTTTGCTGTGTAAAAGTTTTAAGTTTAATTAGGTCCCATTTGTTTATTTTTGTTTTCATTTTCATTACTCTAGGAGATGGGTCAAAAAAGACATTGCTGCAATTTATGTCAAAAAGTCTTCTGCTTATGTTTTCCTCTAAGAGTTTGATAGTGTCTGGGCTTACATTTAGGTCTTTAATCCATTTTGAGTTTATTTTTGTGTATGGTGTTAGGGAGTGTTCTAATTTCATTCTTTTACATGTAGCCATCCAGTTTTCCCAGCACCACTTATTGAAGAGACTGTCTTTTCTCCATTGTATATCCTTGCCTCCTATGTCATAGATTAGTTGGCCACAGGGCATAGGTTTATCTCTGGGCTTTCTATCCTGTTCCATTGATCTATATTTCTGTTTCTGTGCCAGTACCACACTCTCTTGATTACTGTAGCTTTGTAGTATAGTCTGAAGTCAGGGAGACTGATTCCTCCAGCTCCATTTTTCTTTATCAAGATTTCTTTGGCTATTCGAGGCCTTTTGTATTTCTATACAAATTGTAAAATTTTTTGTTCAAATTCTGTGAAAAATGCCATTGGTAACTTGATAGGGATTGCATTCAATCTGTAGCTTGCTTTGGGTAATATAGTTATTTTCACAATATTGATTATTTCAATCCAAGAACGTGGTATATCTCTCCATCTGTTTGTGTGGTCTTTGATTTCTTACATCAGTGTCTTACAGTTTTCTGAGTATAGGTCTTGCCTCCTTAGGTAGTCTTACTCCTAGGTAATTTATTCTTTTTGTTGCAATGGTAAATGGGATTGTTCCTTAATTTATGTTTCTGATCTTTTGTTGTTAGTGCCAAGTAAATTTTTCTTAAAGAATACACACATGCACACACCCACCCCCACACACACCAAACTATAAAAATGATTGATAAATTTAGCTATATTAAAATTTAGAATGTCTTTACAATAGAAGATAATATAAATAAAACTAGTAGACCAGCCAAAAATTGGAAAAATAGATTTGAAATATATTTGCAATAAACAACAAATGATTACTCTGGAAAGTAAATTTAAAAGTCATATAATCAAAAGTAAAAGATAAACAATGAATAGAAAACTGTACAAAAAATATGGACAATTTACAGAAGGGGTAAACAAAAAAACAGTAAATATAATTAAAAAGTACTTACCCTCACGAGTAACCAGGGAAATGATAATTAAAACAACAGAATGTCATTTCAACCATCACATAGGTAAAATTTTAAAAACCAAATCAAATCTTTACCACTTGGTAATTAAAATTCCACACACCCTCTCTCTTATAATCACTACTAGATTAAATAAGCCCAAATACTGTCTAATTCACAGTGTGGATAGACCATAATTTATTTACTAATTTCCCTATTAATAAGCATTTACCTAGTTTCTAGTTTTTTGGGTCCTACAGACAATGCTTCAAATAAATATCTTCATACATAAAAAAAAAAAAAGAGAGAGAGAGAGAGAGAAGCCAGGACTTCCCTGGTGGTCCAGTGGTAAAGAATCCGCCTTCCAATGCAGGGGACACGGATTCGATCCCTGGTCAGGGAACTAAGATCCCACGTGCCGCAGGACAACTAAGCCTGCAAGCCGCAACTACTGAGCCTGCGCACCACAACTACTTAGCCCACGTGCCGCAACTACTGAAGGCCGCGTGCTGCAACTACAGAAGCCCCTGCACCTAGAGCCTATGCTCCACAACAAGGGGAGCCACTGCAATGAGAAGCCCACGCACCGCAATGAAGAGTAGCCCCCACTCACTGCAACTAGAGAAAGCCTGCACGCAACAACAAAGACCCAGCACAGCCAAAAAAAAAAAAAAGAATGTTTTCATTACATTTAAGTAGAGAATCGTATGCGGAAATACTGTCAAGAAGGTTTTTTCGCTTAACTTATGTGGAACCCAAACATAGCAATTAACATGGCCAAGCTGGTGGAAATGATTTTCAACGCTTGATTTGGATATTTTGAGTGTGTGAGCTATCTTCCGTGTGGTATAATGTTGATTGTTCTCAATTAATGTCTTGATTTGATCGCTATCAACTTCAGCTAGTCTACCTGACCGTGGAGCATCGTCCAGCGAGAAATCTCCAGCACGAAACTTCTCAAACCAGTTTTGATATGTTTGATCGGTCACAGCACCTTCTCCATACACTGCACAGATCTTTTTTTGTGTTTCAGTTGCATTTTTACCTTTCTTGAAATAATAAATCATAATATGCCGAAAATGTTGCTTTTTTGTTCCATCTTCAATATTAAAATGGCTACACAAAAACTCACCAATTCTGATGTCTTTTTTTTAATGTACACTGATATGACAGCTGTCACATACAATCTAGCAAAATTGTTTCAAATGAAGTTCAGTCCAGTGGTTAAGACTTCCCCTTCCAATGAAGGGCGTGCAGGTTCGATCCCTGATTGAGGAGCTAAGATCCCACATGCCTTTCTGGCAAAAAACCAAAACATAAAACAGAAGCAATATTGTAACAAATTCAATAAAGAATTTAAAAATGGTCCACAGGAATAAAAATCTTTAAAAAAAACCCAATTCATTAAAGGTAAGATTTTACCAACAGAGAGGTTGGAAACTTTATCCAGAAATGTTAAGACTGCATCGGGGTAGAGTCGAATCTGTCAGAACACAACAACTTAAAGCTCTAGAACACAACAACTTAAAGCTCTAACAGTCTACTCCACACTCATGTCCTACAAGCTTTCCAGCTAAGAATACTGCCAGACAAGTTGAACAGCAAAACCAGATACAACTGACCAAAAAAAAATAGTAGCCCAACTTAGCAAGGCTTGACATAGAAAATGGATAGACAACATTCAATTTTACAGCCTCTATTTGACAAAAGACTGCATGCCTATGTGCATTCAAGTCACATCATAGTAATTAAACTCAATTTTTTTCATATTTTTATTGTAGCAAGGTATATATAATGTTTGCCGTTCTAACCATTTCTAAGTGTCCGTTGAGTGGGAATTACATTCACAATGTTGTGCCACTACCACCACTTAAATATTTTAATGGACATTTATATTCATTCGTCTGTCAATACAGCAGGCTGGGATGGAGATCACATGTTGAACAAAAACTGCCGTGGTCCATGCCTTCATGTGGCCTTAATGGACTAAGGTGCTGTTTTGGTTTTTTTTCTTTGCGATCAGATGATGGTGAAGTCTTTCTGTACATCGGAAGATGGGCAGGGTTGAAAGTGACCGTGGATACACTGCAGAGGTCATGGATTGGCGCGGGTGAAGGGGCGGTCTTCCAACGCCCGACTCCAGAGTCCGAGGCAAGAGGGATCTTAGCGCTCCCCGAAAGGGCGGGGCCGTTGGCAGGGCGAGACGGAGGAGCCTCAGAGAGGCTTAGGCGGGGCTGAGGGCGGGGCCGAGGGCGAGTCCTGGGTGGGGCGAGGGCGAGGGGCGGGGTCGGGGCGCGTCGGGGCGGAAGCGGCGGGCGGGTCCGTTTCGGATGACTACTCCCTCCGGCAGGGCCTGCGTCTGCACCCGGCGACGCTAGGGCCACGGAGCTGAGTGGCGGCTTCGCCTCCGGCCCATCTCCACTGTGGTGGTGGCCTGAGGGGAAGGCTGAGTGGGATGCGGCTGACGCGGAAGCGTCTCTGCTCGATTCTTATCGCCCTGTACTGCCTCTTCTCCATCTACGCCGCCTACCACGTCTTCTTCGGGCGCAGCCGCCGGACGCAGGACGCGTCTTTGCGGGGCCTCAGGAAGGGGGCTGCTCCGGCGCGGGAGAGGCGAGGCCGAGGTAGGACACCGGCCCGCGGCCTCCCTCCTCAGCGGCGCGCCGAGACTCGGGGCTGCGGGCTGGTGGGGGCTGGGCTAGCGGAGCCGCGCGGCCACCGGTCCCGCTCTCGGGTCCGGGATTGCCCCCGGGCCCCGGTATGCGCTTTTCCTCCTTCAGCTCTCGTTAGCCAGCCCAGGCCTCGGGACTGGAGGATGTATGTATGAATGCCCCTGTCCTCGCCCAAGTCCCACACGCCGTCCCCACTCCCTACCCCTGGGGCTGACAGGTGCGCACACCTTTAAAACGCATCTTAAATATCCAAGAGATTTAGATCTTCTGCCCAGTTTTGGATTGGGTTATGTGTTTTTCTGTTATTAAGCTGCATGAGCTGCTTGTAAATTTTGGAGATTAGTCCTCTGTCAGTTGCTTCATTTGCATATATTTTCTCCCATTCTTAGGGTTGCCTTTTGGTCTTGTTTATGGTTTCCTTTGCTGTGCAAAAGCTTTTAAGTTTCATTAGGTCCCATTTGTTTATTTTTGTTTTTATTTCCATTTCTCTAGGAGGTGGGTCAAAAAGGATCTTGCTGTGATTTATGTCATAGAGTGTTCTGCCTATGCTTTCCTCTAAGAGTTTTATAGTGTCTGGCCTTACATTTAGGTCTTTAATCCATTTTGAGTTTATTTTTGTGTATGGTGTTAGGGAGTGTTCTAATTTCATACTTTTACATGTAGCTGTCCAGTTTTCCCAGCACTGCTTATTGAAGAGGCTGTCTTTTCTCCACGTAATTCAAAAAGAGTCATGTACCAGAATGTTCATTGCAGCTCTCTATTTACAATAGCCAGGACATGGAAGCAACCTAAGTGTCCATCAACAGATGAATGGATAAAGAAGATGTGGCACATATATACAATGGAATATTACTCAGCCATAAAAAGAAACAAAATTGAGTTATTTGTAGTGAGGTGGATGGACCTGAGTCTGTCATACAGACTGAAGTAAGTCAGAAAGAGGAAAACAAATACCATATGCTAACACATATGTATGGAATCTAAGAAAAAAAAGGTCATGAAGAACCTAGGGGTAAGATAGGAATAAAGACACAGACCTACTAGAGAATGGACTTGAGGATATGGGGAGGAGTAAGGGTAGGCTGTGACAAAGCGAGAGAGAGGCATGGACATATATACTCTACCAAACGTAAAATAGATAGCTAGTGGGAAGCAGCCGCATAGCACAGGGAGATCAGCTCGGTGCTTTGTGACCACCTAGAGGGGTGGGAGGCAAGAGGGAAGAGATATGGGAACATATGTATATGTATAACTGATTCACTTTGTTATAAAGCAGAAACTAACACACCATTGTAAAGCAATTATACTGCAATAAAGATGTTAAAAAAAATATCCAAGATATTGTCACGAAATGCCAGAGATTTGCTGGAATGCCGCTGGCTTAAGGACACCTATTCCCATATTGAAACAAAGGGCCTGCTCTAATCCTGCTGTGACTTCTGAAGGCCAGAGCGCTTCATCTCCAAGTTTTGATCCCCTCTCTTGTATTTTGACCTATGTCAGGATCGGACTCAGGCTTATTTCTCCCTTCTTTCAGAATTTTGCACAATAGTATCTGAAACTGTGGGACACTTTTCATGTTGAAGTCAAGTTTTTATGTATAGGTTGCGTTACATATATACGATCTGTAAAGAACTGGCAAAAGTTAAGCTTGTAACTTGATGCGTATTACTGTACCCAGTCATTTTAGAAGGCTTTGTTTGGGAGAGAGAATTTCCTGCCTTGTGTTAACATTTTATTATTTTATATCAAGCTCTTTCAGGGTAACGGTCCAATCAAAATTAAGTTATGATTTCCTTTTTTTATTTTTACAGTGTTTAACCAGTTCAAATTCTGTTGCTTTATCTCTTTGAAAAATTGAAGTTAGGATGCAATTAAAACTCCCTAACATCTAATTTAAATGGCTTGAATTTATCTACAACTGCAGCTCTACCTTATTGATAACACTTGTTGCTCTTTTTATAACATAGAACAATCTACTTTGAGAAGTGAAGAATGGAATCCTTGGGAAGAAGATGAAAAAAATGAGCAAAAACACAGACTGCAGATATTAAATAAGTCCACAAAAGAGAAAAAAGACTTCCATGTACAAATCTGGGGCAAAGCTGCCATTGGTAAGTTAATGTTTAAAGCTAAGACATGTAAAAAGCACTTTGTTAATATATTTACAGTTTATTTCATCATTTGTTAAGACATCCTGATGCATTTTTTCTCAATATTCCATTTCTCTTTTCTGTTAGACAACATCTGTGTAAATGCACACACACAAAGACACACATGCACACATATATTCTGTTGTTGGTCTTTAGCAGAGCACAGCTTTATTTGTCAATACAAAGAGTGGGTTGTGTGTGCATAATTATACTGAAATGCCTATGTCAGCTGAATTTTCATGGAATTATGTGTTTATTGGACACTTGATGCACAAGTATAAGATGTGGCCCCTGCCCTTAATGGCCAAACAAGTTTGGGAAACATTGAACTGAACAAAGTTAAACAAGGTTCTTTATTGCAGGGCTTTGTCAGAGCCTTTAATATGCCAGTGTTCATTGTGAATGTCTAAGAAGAGGATGTAGTTGGTTAAACTTGTTTGCCCACAAAAGCATTTTTGCTCTGAGTATCATGAGAGTGTAGTGTTCTAAGTTATATGATATGCTCAATTAGAGAATGGGGGACCCTCAATGACAGAAGAGTCGGAAGGAATTTAGTGAGTTAGAAGGGGCTTTCTTTGGCCATAAAACATTAGTTAGATTTATGTACAGTAAGGGATATGGATAGAAGGTACCAGGTGAAAGGAAAGTAAACAGAATAGTAGTGCCTGACCCATGATGTTTCATAAATTCATAGACACTTGCGTATATACATCCTTGAAAACTACTACTGACCTCCGAAGTTCTAGTACCCAGACCCAGGCATCCAATCATCAAGTTCTAGCAACTTTTTTCTCTTTAAAATCTCTAATATTAATTTCTTCCTTTAAATTTCCACTTCCTCATTCTAGTTTTTAATTATATCGACTTCTTAACAAGTTTCATGTTTCCAGACTTTTCTCATTTCAATCCAGTAGGCACAAAGTGTCCAGATGAGCTTTATCAAGCACTGCATTCATTCATCGACCTATTCTCTAGGCACAGTCATAGGATACCAGTTATAGAAATTCCCATTCCAAAAGGGAGAAAATGGAAGGAAAATGGAGTCACAGGTTTAAGCAATTTTGATATCCAGCCAGGCAAACTCCATTAGGTTTCAATGCCTGGGAGTACTCTGTGGCTCAGAGCTTTACTTCTGGACTTTCAGCTCCATGCTTGGGAAGTCATCCTTCCATTTTCAGGAAGGTTAGCATGTGTTTGCAGCTCAGTAGTTTTATCATCCTGTTCCTGCTGTTAGGATTTTGGGAGTCCAATAAGCTTGTTTCATTTCAAGCTGTCTCTGTCCCTTTTAGTCCAAGCTGGCAGTGTTTCTGCTAATATAACATTCTCAAGAACCTTGTGGGTCTCCCATTTATGTCACAAAGATTTGCTTTTTTAGACAAGAGTTCCTCCACAGGTCTTACCTGGATAATCCCATCTCTATTTCTAGCTTCTGCTGAGATGGCTAAGGAGATCCATAAATTAACACCTAATATTTTCAAAAAACCCTCTTTGTGATTGAGTATTCTGACCAGGCATTAGCAAAAGGATGTCACCTACATCCTTAGCCTTCTCTCCAGAACATGCTTTCTTGACAGTGAGTCTCCTCATTTTTCACCTCTTTTGCAATCTGAATAGGCTCAGAATTTCCGAAATCATCAAGTCATTGTTCCTTTTTGCTTACCAGTTTTTTCCTCAGTCTCTCTTTTCAACTCATATTTTACTGTAATCAGCAAGATGAAACCAGGCCACAACTTCAACACTTTACTTAGAAATCTCTTCAGCTAACTATCCAAGTTTATCGTTTACAAGTTCTGCTTTGCATATAACCGCAGGACACAATTCAGCTAAACTTCCTGCTGCTGTATAACAAAGATCCCCTTTTCTCCAGTCTCTAATGACATGTTCCTCATTTCCTTCTGAGCCCCTACCAAGAGCAATTTTAATGTGTATAGTTTTACCAACAGTCAGTTTATGGTGATTTCAGTATTCTCTAAGATGATACAGGTTTTTTTCTACTGTTCTCCTCTCTTTCTTCTGAGTTCTCAGAACTGAGTCACTAACATCCATATTTCTACCTGCAGTCTGTTCAAGGCAATCTAATCTAGGTTTTTTTTAATCATGCTTCTCAAAATTCTTCCAGCTTTTCCCCATTACCCAATTCCAAAGGCACTTCCAGATTTTTAAGTATTTGTTACAGCAGCACCCCATTTCCAGGTACCATAATGTATTGCTACATAATCTATAGGTTCCTTTAGCTGCCATAACCAACTACCAAAACTTTAGTGGCTTAAAACAACACATTTTTTTAATTGATCTGTGAGTGACATATAACATTATATAACTATGTTTCAGGTGTACTACATATGATTTGATATATTATATATATTGTGAAAGGATCAACATAGTAAGTCTAGTGAACATCCATCACCTCACATAGTTACAATTTTTTTTCTTGTGATGAGAACTTTTAAGATCTACTTTCTTAGCAACTCTCAAATATGCAATACAGTATTATTAACTGATGTCACCGTAAGTTTATTAGCTTACGTTTCTGAAGGCAGAAATCTAAACTGTGGCCACGGGGCTATATTCCCTTTGGAGGCTCTAGAGGAGCATCTGCTTCCTTGCCTTTTACAGTTTCTAGTGACTGCCTGCATTCCTTGACTCATGGCCCCACCTCACTCTGACTTCTGCTTCCTCCTCACATCTCTTTCCCTCATTTTCAGTCTCCTGCCTCCCTTTCCTGAGGACCCTTGTGATTACATAGGACCCACCCAGGTAATCCAGCATAATCTCTCCACCTCAGCATCCTTATCTTAATCACATTTAGAAGGTCTCTTTTGCTTTGTAAAGTTAACATTCATAGGTGCTAGAGATTTCATCTTTGGACCTCTTGGGTTGGAGGAAAGCATTACTCAGCCTACCATATTTGGAAAGCTTTATCTGATTAGCCAAGTCTTTAAACATGAGTTTTGTGTGTGTCTTTTAGTACCACGGTGTAATGAGAATGGAACAAAACACATCTCTCAATCTAACTTTTTAGTTACATTTACGTAATTGGGCTCCCTGATTACCTCCTCATCTCCAGATTACCTCATTGTATGACAACACAGAGTTCTGAGACCTCTACTCACAGAGCTTTCATTCAGGTGAAATCATGATAAAACGTAGGGGCCAGCCTAAGGAGAAAAGACACAGTGGCATTTGTTTGCAGAGGGCATCATGCAGTGAAGGATGTGTGTTCAGGTGGGGAGGAGGTAATATCTCCTTGACATATTGAATGTATATGTACATACATGAGCTTCTCTGGTTCTGTTTGGCACAAGATGGTGATTTCCCCTCTCCTTCTGTTATAATATAGAAACAGTCCTAATCATACAGTAACTTACTCTGTAATCATATAGTAACTTACACTGTAATATAACACATTTCAGGATAAGATAGGTAGTAAAGGTCCAGTGATGATTAGGGGTTTCTCAAATATAGAGTAAGAGAGTTTTTTGTCTTTAATATAACCCACATTTTACACTGACAGCCTCTGAGTTTAGTCTCTCGTACATTAGCTGCCATATTGATGATTTTGAGCCCAAAGAGGAATAGAATCTGGTTTCCTAATCAAATGATATGAAAGAGCAGAACATAAATTCATCTCACACACTAGAGTACACCAGAAGGTACATGCTTTCATTTTTTGTTTTTTTAATTACCAGGTTTGTATCTCTGGGAGCATATTTTTGAAGGTTTACTTGAGCCCACTGATGTGACTGCTCAGCGGAGAGAAGGAAATTTAATTGTTGGAAGAACACATTACAGGTATTAATTGTGCAGCATTAACCTTTGATATGTTGCTATACAATTTTTTATGTAAATACTAGAAGAAAAATCAGAGGAAAATATATCAATATTTATAGAAAATATTTTCACTTCAACTTGTGAAGGATGGAGAGATAAACCTCATGTATATATATTTGTAGTTAAAGCTTACCTTAAACATTTTCTTATAAAATTGGATGTTACAGAATACGGGTTTTTTGGAATCATGTGTCTATTTCATTTTAATCAAAACATGTCTGATTACATGGAAAAGTTCATGCTCTAAATTTTGCAACATTTGGTTGTTGATAAACTTGTAACATTCTGTATGTTGGAATAATATGAAAACTTAAAGTATTTTTATTTTTCTCCTTCATGTAATAGATTCACATATTTTTATATATTCACGTGGTAGCAAAGCTACTGCTATTAGTGTTGAAATTTTTATCAAAACATTTCATATATGAATTCTATCATGATTTGATAGTATAGATTACCATTTCACTGCAATATTCAGAAATCTTTTTTTAATTCAATAAAACCAATGTATTATTGACATTTTTGCACTCTTATTTTTATAAAACTTTTTATCTGTGATTGCATATTTTCTGAAGATTTTTAAATAGAATTAAGATCATTTTATTTAGAAATATTGTGACAATGAAAGAATGCTATTTTCTATTAGATTTTGCTTTCTTATTGAAATAAAAACCAAAAATAATTATTTTAAAATGCTTATTTCATTTTACAATTATATTATTAAGGGAAAAAAATGTGAACCAAAGATTATGGTTTCCTTTAGGTTTCCATTTATTTCTCACAGAAATCAAGAGGAAGAGCTGTAGTTAATATCAGTTTCATTTGAATTTTCGCTGCTCTTTTAATTCTTTATTTACTGTATACACACTTGGAAAGCAATTTCATTGCATGTATCTTTTCAAAGTAATCATTCTTGAAAAGTAAACAGGCTTTTAAATCATCATTGGTAATGATTATTTTTCCTTTTATCTCCAGGCTTCTATTGCTCTAATCCCATTGAAGAGTTTATACATAATCCTAAACTTAAAATAGTTGGATTTGGGTGTTTGAAAGTAAATGTGTATTATGCATATAAACTTAACATTTTGCTGTTTTAAAAGTAAACATGTGTTATGAGTATTAGTCTATTAGGTCTACCTACAATATATATTAGCATTTTCAAAAGAATTATTTGAAATTCATAGAGAAGTTAATATACGGTGTTACTACAGCAAAGGTTTTGAGCAAATGGCATTAACTCCCAAAAGAAAAACTAACTTCCTGTTTCCTTCTGAAATTTTTACCTGAGATTTTATATTACGATTAAATAACAATGCTACTTCCTTTTAGAATTTAAGAGAACTGTATATTCAAGGAAGTTCACTATTGTAAAAGATTTTTTTAAACATTTTATTAAAGTTTTAGGCTTATGGAAAGTAGCATACATAATTTATCCAAAATTAATAAACTTTTATGAAATTGCAAGTTTTGAGTTGAATCAGGCTACATGGGTATTAACTTAAATGTTTCAACACATTCTTTTTTTTAAGTTATTTATTTTACTTATTTATTTTTGGCTGCATTGGATCTTTGTTGCTGCGCGCCGGCTTTTTGTAGTTGTGGCGAGTGGGGGCAACTCTTCATTGCCGTGTGCGGGCTTCTCATTGTGGTGGCTTCTCTTGTTGCAGAGCATGGGCTCTAGGTGCATGGACTTCAGTAGTTGTGGCTCGCGGGCTCTAGAGCACAGGCTCAGTAGTTGTGGTGCACGGGCTTAGTTGCTCCGTAGCATGTAGGATCTTCCCAGACCAGGGCTCGAACTTGTCCCCTGCATTGGCAAGCAGATTCTTAACCACTGCGCCACCAGGGAGGTCCCAACACATTCATTTTTATTTGACCAAAAGTGAATTGGCAGTAATCGGTCATCTTGAAGATACAGAAAGAGTTTCTAAATACTAACAAAATCCTTTAAATAAGCATAAATACATTCTATTTAAATAAACCTTTACGTTTACAAAGAGTTTATATCATTTAACGTTAATTTCACAGCACTTCCGAGACAGAAAATAGAAAGGGTATCCTCAGTGTTCCAGGGTCGATCAGGCTCCTGAATGCTGATTCTTATCTATTCATAGGCCCAAATAATGTAATCCAGAATGTCAAGTAAATAACTCAGAATGGAAATAGAACTATCGGTCAGTCCACATGTTTGTATTGGCTTGACCAGCACATTCTTTCCATATAGGCAGACTACAAATGATACCTAAATATTTGAGAGTTGTTTGATTAAATATGGAATCAAAATGTGGGCTATAACTATATATAGCACTTCCAAATCTGTGTGTTTCAGAAGGGAAGAAATGAATGACTCCATGTTCACCACTGAGTCAGTACCATACGTAGGCTGTGCTCAGGATGTGAATAGATGAATACATACAGGGCAGACTGAACTTGTGAGGCAGGCTGGTGAAGTCCAGTCACCTGTGGGCAGTGTAGCAATGTGACTGAGTTGTTAAGGTCACAGACTCTGAAGCCAGAATATCTCAGTTCCAATTCCAGCTTTACCTCTTATTAGTGTCTGACCTTGGCAAGTTTCTTAACTTCTCAGTGCCTGGATTTCCTTGAGTTTAAAATAATTATAATATAATGTAATATATATATATAATATATATAATATAATATAATAATTTAAAATAATTATTAAGGTAAATATTAGTTTCTATTTCACAGGATTGTTTTGAAGATTAAACACATTAATAGGTATACAGTGCTTAGACCAGTATCTGACACATGGTAATCACTAATAGAAGTCTTGTTATTAGTTTTATTATTTTTACTATTACTTAAATAGGTACTGCAACATCTCCCTACCTTTCAGTTCTCCTTTTTTCTGTGTTTCCATTATTGTCTATTATCTCTCCATTCACATACCTCCCAATAAACACCTTTCTGATACATGTTTTCTGTTAATGTGTTCAATTAGGTTACAAGCTAGCATGGCACCCATTCCGTCTCTTGAAGGAACTTTGCCTGTCTCTGCTCATATCTGTCATATGTTCATTTATAGTTTAATTTCAAAGGGCAACTTTATGTTTAATTTCTTAGGAGGAGTCTTCTGCTTATCATAACCTTTGATTATCCCCAAAAGACTGCCTTCAGAATTCTGTAATGTGCATGTGCAGGCATTATCATAAGATATATAAATGTCTACCCATTTGATAAAACAAAAGTTAGATGCTAAATTACTTAATTCGTTGTTATCTAAATTCAATTATACTTTCTTTTTTTTTAATAAGTGTATTTATTTTATTTATTTTTGGCTGCGTTGGGTGTTTTGTCGCTGCGCGCAGGCTTTCTCTAGTTGCGGCGACTGGGGGCTCCTCTTCATTGTGGTGCGCAGGCTTCTCGTTGCGGTGGCTTCTCTCATTGCGGAGCATGGGCTCTAGGCACGTGGGCTTCAGTAGTTGTGGCACGCAGGCTCTAGAGCGCAGGCTAAGTAGTTGTGGCTCATGGGCTCTAGAGCGCAGGCTCAGTAGTTGTGGCACACGGGCTTAGTTGCTCCGTGGCATGTGGGATCTTCCCCGACCAGGGCATGAACCTGTGTCCCCTGCATTGGCAGGCGGATTCTTAACCACTGTGCCACCAGGGAAGTCCTAAATTCAATTATATTTTCAATGAGCATCTGCTCCTTATGAAAAAGTTGAACTTTTCTCTGAAGATCATGATAAAATGTGTCTGATTCCTATTTTTACAATTTCCAGATATTACTATTATAAGAATTTAGTGAGCTCACTACTCATTACAGTGAGTGAAAGCTTTTATAGATAATATTAATGGCTATACTATGTTTCAGTCATATACTGAACCATAGATCAATACAGATCTCAAATAAAATTTTCATTGGTAAAGAAAGACAATATAGTTAATTTTTCATAATGCCCATTCTCCCACTCCAGCCAAGCTAGTATGAGGGTGGGAGTGTTCCATCATAAACACTGAATTCAGAAGGCGTGGAGTCATGGCAATGATGCTGGCCACAAAAGTAGGGTGAATTGCAACAGCTATTCAAAAGTAAGGGCCATTCATGGGTTCGGTATACCTATTTTCTAAAACTATGTATTAACCAAAAATGATGTAGAATTCGATGGCTGAGAGCTGTGTGGATGGTTTAGCTTGTGCGCTTATTCTTTATCAAGGCATTTGCCAGACTCTTAGCTGGCAATTATTAATCTTATCTGTAACTCACTTAATGTAATAGCATATAGCGTTTGTTCAGTAGCACTCACTGAATTTAGAAAGAATGAAACAATAATTATATTGGATTCTAAAAAAATATATTTTGCTCTCGTTCAGCTTAGAACTCAATATTCAAATGATTTCTCTGGACTCTGTAAGTATTGAAAGTACTTACTGGGAAGAAAGTTTTCTTCCGAACCTAGCAGAAAAAGAATAAATATTGAAAAATAGAAGTTCTGACTATTAAATATATGCTAAGAAATCTAGAAGAGCAAGTCACTGTTTTAAAATTCTGTGTATGAGCTCCTTAAATATGTTCATTTTTCAGCTAATGGATATTTGTGACTGATGCATGATGAATAACTTCAGGAAACTAAAATACATCTTTTATCATGCATAAATATACTATAATATCTCATACATATGCCCTACTTTATGTAATAAATGTATAGCTAGAAATTTATTAATAAATTGAATTTTTGTAACTTGATTCATATTTTAAATGCAGTAGGAGAACTTAAATAAATTGGTAGAGCAGATAACTCCCTTAAAGAGAATTATGGCTTAACTCATTCAGCATTTACTAAGTGCCTGCTAGTTAGTTCCTACTAGGCTCTGAGGATTTCAAAGAGAATAAAATACTTTTCCCTAGCCTCAGGGAGTTCACACACTAGTGGCTGAGATAAACACATAAATAATTTTCATACCTTATACAAAGCATAATGGTAAGGACGTGCATACTCCTTAGTTGTTAGGGAAGTATAGAGGGAAGGCCGCTAACTCAATATGAGTAGAGTTGGGGATATGGGGCCTATCAAGAAAGACTTCCTAGAGGAGGTGATAGCTGAGCTAAGTCTTAAAAGATTAGTAGGATTTAGGAAGGCAGTGAGAGGAGTGATTATATTCCCAACAGAGGCAATATCAGAGCCTAAGAATTGATAAACAGCTTGGGTTGTGCATAGAATCGCAAACCATTCAGAATCCCTAGAGCATGAAGATGGGGTAGGGTAGCTCATATTGGGAGTGGAGGGCAAGGGCCAGATCATCATGGGCCTTGTATTTGCCACATTAAAACTCTTGGACTTTATTCTTGTTCAGTGAAAAGCAGTTGAAGATGATTAAGCTAGATAGTGGTATTGTCATGTATGTTTTTTGTGTAGATGTCTCCAGTAGCCATGTGGAAAAATGATTTGAAGGAGACAGCTGAATGCAGGCAGACCAGGACATTGCATTAGGAAACTATAAGTATCCAGCAGAGATAGAAATAAGGGATGAAATTGGGAAGTGGTATTCCAGCAGAGCCAGGAATTTTAGAAATCTGGGGACAAAACTATCAGAATTTAAGGATTATTAGATGAGAGCAAGAATCTAATGTGATAGTTCCCTGGTTTCTAGCTTGCATGACTGGATAGCTAGTATGCGTTCAAGGTAGAAAATACAGAAAGAATAAAAGCAGATTTTTCTACTCTTCTCTAGGCCACTACCCAACACCTGCCTAACTCCCTCTTTCTCGGCAGACAACCCTGCCTCTATTTCCTCAAGATATCCACAATTATCTCCCTTAACTAGCTGCTCCTCTAACATTTACCTACATGATCTCTATGTGATCCCTCGCCTAACCTTCTCTCTTTCCTCAGCTCTCAGACAATGAGGTGATCTCCCTCACCTGTGTTCAGTATTAACTCCCTCCACCTGTGCATTCCTTCTGCATATCCCAAGACCTTGCTCCATCCGTTACTTCCTTGCTCTCCTTTGTCTCCCACCTTTCACTCATTATTGTGTTCTCACCTTCTCATCCACACTTTCAGAAGAGTTGTCTACACTTACTGTCCCCACTTACTTCTTTTTTGTAATTTATTTTATTCAAGTATAGTTGATTTACAACGTTGTGTTAATTTCTGCTGTACAGCAAAGTGATTCAGTTATACATATATATACATTCTTTTTCATGTTCTTTTTCATTATCGTTTATCACAGGATGTTGAATATAGTTCCCTGTGCTATACAGTAGAACCTTGTTGTTTATCCATTCTATATATAATACTTTGCATCTGCTAATCCCAAACTCCCAATCCATCCCTCCCATACTCCCCGTGCCCCTTGGCAACCACAAGTCTGTTCTCTATGTCTGTGAGTCTGTTTTGTAGATAAGTTCATTCGTGTCATATTTTAGATTCCACATATAATTGATATCATTTTTCTTTCCGACTTCATTTAGTATGAAAACCTCTAGGTCTGACTTCATTTAGTATGAAAACCTCTAGGTCCATCCATGTTGCTTCAAATGGCATTATTTCTTATGGCTGAATAATATTCGTTGTGTATGTGTACCACATCTTCTTTATCCATTCATCTGTCAATGGACATTTAGGTTGTTTCCATGTCTTGGCTATTGTGAATAGTGCTGCTATGAACATAGGGGTTTATGTATCTTTTTGAATTAGAGTTTTATCTGGATATATGCCCAGCAGTGGGATTGCTGGATCATATGGTAACTCTATTTTTAGTTTTTTGAGGAACCTCCAAACTGTTTTCCATAGTGGCTGCACCAATTTACATTCCCACCAACAGTGTAGGAGGGTTCCCTTTTTTGCACACCCTCTCCAGCATTTGTTAATTGTAGGCTTTTTAATCATGGCCATTCTGACTGGTATGAAGTGGTACCTCATTGTAGTTTTGATTTGCATTTCTCCCCACTTACTTCTTACTGTCCCCTTCTCATTCACTTCTCAACCCACTGCAGTCTGACTAACACACCTCCCAACACACACACAACTATCTGAATCTTATGGGATATTTTTTTTACCCCTGAAGTTTCTTTACCTAAATCTGTGCTTCCCAAACTGTATACTAAGGCACCCTGGAGCACCACAAATATTTGTAGGAATCACAATTATACTTCATATCTGTCAAACACCATGCAAACCAGTTTGAGGTAGTTCACAATTTCAACATTAGATCACCCTACATCCATTTCAGAGATGTCATACATTTGTGGAGCTGGATTTCCTATGGTTGCTGTGATCAAATCCAAGTACTGTGCAAAAATCAAAGTGCAACAGGCAGCGACCATGGCAGTATCCTCTCTGATTCCAAGGTTTGAGAAGTTGTGTAGTGCTCAACGGGTGCACACATCCCATTATTAAGTGTGTGTGGTTAGTTAAGAATGAAATAGGAATATTATTTTTTCCTTCAGTGTATGTGTATTATTTTTAAAGTGGCTTCTAAGCTCTTAGGACATAAATACTAAGTTATTTAGATCTAACAACTTAAAAAACTGAACCATTACTCATTTCTTCTGGCTTGAAAAAATTACTAAAACACTGAAAGTCTTGGGAACCAATAAAATTTGGGAACCTCCGATCTATACCTTGGCTCCAGAGCATTGACCCCAGGGCTTTCACTGTTACTTGAACATGGCCTTGAGGTCTAGAAAACCAATTAGTCAGAGCATAAGAGCTGACATGCCTGCTTGCTGGAATGTGAGAGCATTCTACAAAAAGAGAGCTGTGGAGATTCCAAGATGGGTCAAATGTGCCCTGAATGAATAATGCTTTTGTTAATTTGTGTGGATCAATAAAATTAGAACTATTCCCACCTATAATTTTAAAGGAGAGAAAAAGTGTTCATGTACTACCAATAATAAGTATTTTAAACCTATCATAATTATTATCATTCTCTTTAAAGTGCTTTCTAACCCCTCAGATTCTGCCCGTTCTCTTAAATTACTAAATGATTGCTGAATTATTTGGCATCTTCCTGTCCAAAGCAGACTCAAAATGCAGTTCTGATCCGTGTAGCTTATTATCACTGTAGAATAATGTCATAGAATTCATACAGTACATATACAGACAAATACATATTTATATTTTGTGTTTTAATTAATATCTACTAATTTGATTACTTGTTAACCATAGTGTCATGGGAATGACTCAAGCTCTGAAGTTAGATCATTTTTTTTGTTTTTGTTTTTGCTGAAGTTAGATCTTGATTCAAAACTTGATGCTGCCATCACAGGTTGTGCAACTTAAGCCTGATTTCCCAAATGCAGAATGGGGGACTAATCTCTGCAGAGTTGTTGTGGAGGTTAAAGGATGACCTGTGCAGAGTGCCTATGTATCATGTATATAAAAGGCATTTAATAATGTTAGTTTTTATCCCCAACAGTAAGCAAAAAAAGCAGGATTTCAGCATATTTGTACTAAATATTAAAAGATTCTAGCAAGTTATAAAGAAATGTTTGAGCAGCTTGCAAAGAATCTAGGACCGTTGTAACTAAGTTTACGATAGGTTAAATGGTATATTTTGTATTTAATACATATTCGTGTAAAATATTTCAGTGGTATTGGTTGTTCGAAGCAACACATAATATGAAATGTGAGTTATGACATGTATCTATTCCTTTTATGATATTTTTAAAATACCTTAAAGAATAGAGAGTAATACAACAGATTCCCATTTACCCACCACCTAGAACTAACAAATTCTGGCTCTCTGTCATATTTGCTTCAGATAATTAACTTTCCTCGTAAAAGAATTAGATATTTCCAGTAAAGGCAATAAATGCTCTCTTTGTATTGTTCCTCAGGCCCTTTCCTCTTCCTTCCTCCTAAGAGACAACCACTAACTATCGTGAGTTTGTTATATATATCTTCCCATTCAAATTTTTATATTTATACTTTTATTAGATATATAAGGTAAATATTTTTCCTGTGAGTACTTTCAAATTTGCATATAATTAATCTGTCTACAACCAAAGTTTCCCATTAATCTACATCTATGTCCCATCATCCAGAGTTGTTCAAAAAAACATGTGTTATAGAAATTATTTCTAGAAAGAATATGGATTAAGTTTCATTATATACTTTATATTAAATGATTTAAAACTTCTGATACCAAATACTTCTGTTCTCTTTTTGTTTGTCTCTTGTTTTTGTTTTGTTTTTAACAGCTTCATCACTGGTCCAGCTGTGGTCCCAGGGTACTTCTCTGCTGATGAGAATAATGTGGTACTCATTCTAAATGGAAGAGAAAAAGCAAAGGTCTTTTATGCCACCCAGTGGTTACTTTATGCACAAAATTTAGTGCAAACTCAAAAACTCCAGCATCTTGCTGTTGTTTTGCTTGGAAATGAACATTGTAATAATGAGTGGATAAACCAGTTTCTCAAAAGAAATGGAGGCTCTGTGGAACTACTTTTCATAATATATGACAGCCCCTGGATTAATAACATGGATGTTTTTCAGTGGCCTTTAGGAGTAGCAACGTAAGTACCAAATATTCTTACATGTTTTTAGACTCTAAGACCTGAATTTCTGTATCAGCAAGATTGTGTTTTAAATTTGTAATAAATGTAGTTCTTCTGAGCTCATTGAGGCTGTGTACAACCTTTTCTATGGGCAAAAATATGGTTTGGTCTCATGCTTTGGTAATAATGATGTTTTTAGAGTATTTTAGACTTTTATGAGGAGAGCAGATGAGTTACATTTTTGTATTTTAGAAGCCCAAGTCATAGGATAAATTTTAAAGTTTATCACTAGTACCTTAAAGAAATGTTTAGCGGTGGATGGCAGACAGACGGACCTTCCTAAAACAATTATAGAATCTATATATATAACTATACCTATATAGCTATATAGATATAGAGTTTTCTTAAATTCTTACTTTATTTCTTCTTTTTTTTGGAGGGGGGCATGCCACATGGCATGCGGGATCTTAGTTCCCTGACCAGGAATTGAACCCATGCCCCCTGCAGTGGAAGCATGGAATCTTAACCACTGGACTGCCAGCGAACTCCCCTTAAATCCTTACTTTAGATCCAATATTAAATGAAGAGCACACTGACCCTGGGGTTTGGGAGGATTATAATATACTCAGGTCTCCGACTAAGATTGATAGAATTTGCACAAATCTGTTGTGTAAAAAGAAAGGGTAATTAAATAGTATGTAATATATGTAAAGTCTTTCTATAGAACTGGAAACTTATTTTGTATCATTCTGTTAATAGAGAGCCTTTGAATAACAGTAAGTTGACTTTAAGTTGCCACTAGTACATAAACTTCCTGATGGCAGGGATTTTTGTCTCTTTTGTTCACTACTTTATCTGTAGAGCCTAAAACAGTGCCTACAGAGTAATCATTCAATAAATATTTGTTGAATGGATGAATTATGAAATAACTCAGTAATATGATACTGTATTTGAATCAGATGTTCATTATGCATTATTTTATCACTGGTTACAAAATGTGACCTTAGACTGCTGCCCAGTTGGCTACACAAATATCACCAGGGAAGCACATTAATAAGACATATTCCCTGGCCTTCCACAACAAAATTCTGACTCAGCAGGCTTAGGGTAGGGCAGACAAAAAGGTTTGTTAGGTATAGCCAAGTTTAAGGTGCTCTGAAAAATCTATCCCTTGTGTAGAGCCCACATTTGTAAAATGTTTTGAAACAAAAGAATTACTTCTTCACAGTAACTCTGGTAATGTTGGACAAAGCCAGTATCTTTCCTATAGATCAGTGGTTCTCAACCAGGTGCAATTTCACCCCACCCCCACTCCCAGGAGATATTTGGCAATGTCTGGAGATATATTTGGTTGTTACAAGTGGAGAGAGGAGGTTGTACTGGCATCTGGTGGTTAGAGGCCAGGGCTGCTGCTAAATATCTTACAATGTAGAGGACAGCCTCCACAATGGAGAATTATCTGGCCCAAATGGCAGTAATGCCAAAATCGAGAAAACCTGTTACAGACTAACTGTTACGTTAAGCTTTCTCTTATGTGAAGGTTGTAGTTCAGGCACATAATTTGATGCCTGGAATTACCAAATGCCTATTAGAATGGGCCAGTTGCAACAGGCCTCTCCTGTGTGGGATGTAAGGTTGTTTTTTTTTATCTACTTGATAAGCCTTTGGAGTTGGAGTTCTTTGCTATAGCAGTATGTATTCTGTAATCTTTCCATCACCTGCCTAAAACATTCATTAAATCATGATTATTATGAATGTAGAAGATTCTTTATACCTTTAATGTCTTAAATTCAACCTGTCTTATAACTTCAGGTAAGTAATGGAAGTTGAAGAATATAAAAAACAAAGCACTTTAGGCACATAGTCTCTATAGCAATTTTGTAAAAGATGTCAAAGTGAGAATTTTTTTTAAGTCAGTAGATTTAGGAACTTTTCCAAAGTAAGCATGGAAAATTATAATTTGGGGTTTAGAAAATCATATTTTAAATCTCTTTTCTCTACATCATCATGCTACCTAAGATGTTAGATTATGGAAATTTTGCTAGCCCTATTGTCATATATTATTAACTCACATGTACTTATTTTTATAGATACAGGAATTTTCCTGTGGTGGAGGCGAATTGGTCAATGCTGCATAATGAAAGGCCATACTTGTGTAATTTCGTAGGAACCATTTATGAAAATTCATCCAGACAAGCACTAATGAACATTTTGAAACAAGATGGGAATGATAAGCTTTGTTGGGTTTCAGCAAGAGAACAGTAAGTTCTGTGTCTACTTGATTCATCCATTTTGTCTCCAATCTGAGAGTTGCTTTGTGTGACAGCACAGGTTTTCACAGACATTTTAAACTCCATTAATACCAGTCTTTCTCCAGAAGATGCATGAGTAATTAAAGCTGTGAAGAAACTATGCTATATACATTAAAAATAGAGAGACTCTCCTGTAGTCCATCTTGAAGGGGAATGCTGGTAACTATCATATGCAAATGTCAATTGTTCAGGTTTCCTCAATAATATTTGTTAGTCAGATATGAACACAGGAGATTGTAAATGACAGTAATGGTCTTAGGTTCATCTCTGAGATGTTCGGCAAACCAGTTCAGTGTTCCAAGACTGGCATGCCATACTCCTCACACCTTCAGGAACCTGACACCACCCTGAGGACAGAGGCCATGTACTATTCTTCTTTGAATCCCCAGATGTAACATAGGACCTTGAATAAAGTAGGCCAGGATAAGTGGGGAGTGGATGGATGGATGGATTTAACTTCATTAACTTTCTTCCATCTTTTACATGGTAATCATGAAACAGGTGTTCATGGACTGAAGGAAGAAATTTGGGGATCATTCATTTTATTTTTAGATAAACAAATGGAGTTTCGTGTGTAAAGCAGAGTCATCAGAGAAGTAATGCCTAAACAAAAATGTCCTTTTAGATCTAGAAATACATTAATTGGAGCAGATACTCTCTTTTAGAAAGCCTGACTCTACTACAACCAAGAATACTCTACCCAGCAAGACTCTCATTCACATTTGATGGAGTGATCAAAAGCTTTACAGACAAACAAAAGCTAAAAGAGTACAGCACCAGCCTTACAACACATGTTAAAGGAACTTCTCTAAGTGAAAAAAAGAAAATGCCACAACTAGAAAGAAGAAGATTACAAAATGAAAGAGGTAAAGGCAAACATACAGTGAAAGTAGGAAATCACCACACACAAAGCTGGTAGGGAGGTTAAAATACAAAAGTAGTAAAATCATTCATATCCACGATAAGCAGTTAAGGCAGCAGTCCCCAACCTTTTTGGCACAAGGGACCAGTTTTGTGGAAGACAGTTTTTCTACAGACTTGGGGTGGTGGGGGTGTTGATGGTTTGGGGATGATTCAAGCGCATTCATTCCATTTACTGTGTGTACTTTATTTCTATTATTATTACATTATAATATATAATGAAATAATTATACAACTCACCGTAATATAAAATCAGTGGGAGCCCTGAGCTTGTTTTCCTGCAGCTAGATGGTCCCATCTGGGGGTGATGGGAGACAGTGACACCCGAGGTGTGTTGCTTATGTCCAGTCTACTCCATAAGGTGCAGCTTGTCACTTGCCACTCACTGATAGGGTTTTTTTTTTATATTAATTTACTTATTTGGTTGTGCCAGGTCTTAGTTGCAGCATGTGGGCTCCTTAGTTGAGGCAGTCGGGCTCCTTAGTTGCAGCTCCAGGGCTCCTTAGTTGCGGCACACAGTCTCCTTAGTTGTGGCATGTGAACTCTTAGTTGCAGCATGCATGTGGCATCTGGTTCCCTGACCAGGGATTGAACCCAGGCTCCCTGCATTGGGAGCATGGAGACTTATCCACTGTGCCACCAGGGAAGTCCCACTGATAGGGTTTTGATATGAGTCTGCAAGCAGTTGATTTATTATGGTCTCTGTACAGTCAAACCTCTCTGCTAATGATAATCTGTATTTGCAGCCACTCCCCAGCACTAGCATCGCTGCCTCAGCTCCACCTCAGATCATCAGGCATTAGATTCTCATAAGGAGTGCGCAACCTAGATCCCTCACATGCACAGTTCACAGTAGGGTTCGCCCTCCTATGAGAATCTAATGCCGCCACTGATCTGACAGGAGGTGGAGCTCAGGTGGTAATGCGAGCAGTGGGGAGGGCTGTAAATACAGATGAAGCTTTGTTCACTTGCCCGCTGCTCACCTCCTGCTGTGCGTCCCGGTTCCTAACAGGCCACGGACCACTACCGGTCTGTGGCCTGGGGGTTGGGACCCCTGAGTTAAGGGATACACAAAACAATTAGATGTAAAATATGATATCAAAAACAGTAATTGGGAGGATTTCCCTGGTGGTCCAGTGGTTAAGAATGCACCTTTCAATGCAGGGGACATGGGTTTGATCCCTGGTTGGGGAACTAAGATCCTACATGCCGCGGGGCAACTAAGCCCACACGCCACAGCTATTGAGCTCACGTGCCTCAACGACAGAGCCCGTGTACCGCAAACTACAGAGTCCACGTATTCTGGAGCCTACGTGCCACAACTAGAGAGAGAAAATCCACACACCACAACTAGAGAGAAGCCCGCGTGCCACAATGAAGAGACTGTGTGCTGTAACAAAATATTCCCACATGCCTCAACAGAGATCCCATGTGCCACAACTAAGACTCGACACAGCCAAAAATAAAGAAAATAAATAAAGAAAATAAATATTTTAAAAGTAAAGAATAAAAACCATATAATCATCTCAATAGAAAAAACTTTGGATAAAGTTCAGCATCCATTTATGATAAAAACTCTCCAGAAAGTGGGCATAGAGGGAGCATATCTCAACATAATAAAGGCCATATATGACAAATCCACAGCTAACATAATACTCAATGGTGAAAAGGTGAAAGCATTTCCTCTGAGATCAGGAACAAGACAAGGATGCCCACTCTCACTGCTTTTATTCAACATAGTTTTGTAGGTCCTAGCCACAGCAATCAGAGAAGAAAAAGAAACAAAAGGAATCCAAATTGGAAAGGAAGAAGTAAAACTGTCACGTTTGCAGATGACATGATACTATACATAGAAAATCCTAAAGACGCCACCAGAAAACTATTAGAGCTCATCACTGAATTCAGTAGAGTAGCAGGATTCAAAATTAATATACAGAAGTTGGTTGCATTTCTGTACGCTAACAATGAACTATGAGAAAGAGAAATTAAGGAAACAATCTCATATACCGTCTCATCAAAAAGAATAAAATACCTAGGAATAAACCTACCTAGGGAGGTAAAAGATCTATACTCAGAAAACTATAAGACACTGATGAAAGAAATTGAAGATAACACAAACAGATGGAAAGGTATACCTTGTTCTTGGATTGAAAAAATTAATATTGTTAAAATGACCATACTATCCAATGCGATCTACAGATTCAGTGCAGTCCCTATCAAAATATCAATGGCATTCTTCACAGATTAGAACAAATAATTTTAAAATTTGTATGGAAACACAAAAGACCCCAAATAGCCAAAACAATCTTGAGAAAGAGGAACAGAGCTGGAGGAATCATGCTACCTGACTTTAGACTATACTACTACAAAGCTACAGTCATCAAATCAGTGTGGTACCAGCATAGAAACAGACACATAGATCAATGGAACAGACTAGAGAGCACAGAAAGAAACCCACACGCTTATTGTCAATTTAGCTATGAAGAAAGGAGGAAAGAATATACAATGGAGAAAAGACATTCTTTTCAATAAGTGGTGCTGGGAAAATTGGACAGCTACACATAAAAGAATGAAATTAGAACATTCACTAACACCATAAAAAAAATAAGCTCAAAATGGATTAAAGACCTAAATATAAGACCAGATACTATAAAATTCCTAGAAGAAAACATAGGCAGAATACTCTTTGACATAAATCACAGCAATATTGTTTTGGATCTGTCTCCTAAAGCAAAGGAAGCAAAAGCAAAAATAAACAAATGGGACCTAATTAAACCTAAAAGCTTTTGCACAGTAAAGGAAACCATCAACAGAACGAAAAAACAACCCACTCAATGGGAGAAGATATTTGCAAATGATATGACTGATAAGGCGTTGATATCCAACATATATAAACAGCTCATCCAACCCAACATCAAGAAAGCAAACATTCTGATTAAATAATGGGCAGAAGAACTGAAAAGATATTTCTCCAAAGGGGAAATGCAGATGGCCAACACACACATGAAAAGATGCTCAACATTGGTAATCATCAGGGAAATGCAAAGCAAAACCACAATGAGATATCACCTCATACCTGTCAGAATGGCTATCATCAAAAAGAACACAAATAACAAATATTGGCGAGGATGTGGAGACAAGGGCACTGTTGGTAGGAATGTAAATTGGTGCAGCCACTGTGGAAGACAGTATGGAGATTTCTTAAAAAACTAAAGATAGAACCACCACATGACACAACAGTTCCACTCCTGGGTATATACAAAAACAAAAAAACTGGAAAAAAACCAAAAACACTAATTTGAAAAGATACCAGTACATGCACCCCAATGTTCATAGCAGCATTATTTACAACTGCCAAAATATGGAAGCAAGCTAAGCATCCATCAACAGATGAATGGATAAAGAAGATGTGGTATATATATATACAATGGAATAATAATCAGCCATAAAAAAGAACAAAATCTTGCCATTTGCAGCAACATGGATGGACTTGGAGGGTGTTATGCTAAGTGAAATAAGTCAGACAGAGAAAGACAAATACTGTTTAATATCACTTAATGTGGAATCTTAAAAATACAACAAACTAGTGAATAAGACAAAAAAGAAGCAGACTCAGATACAGAGAACAAGCTAGTGGTTACCAGTGAGGAGAGGGAAGCAGGAGAGGCAATTTAGAGGTAGAGGGGGAAGAAGGGTTATTATGTGATTATATGAAATTATGTGTGTGAAACTTTTGAAAATTGTAAAGCATTATACAATTTAAGAAATGTTTCATTCAAAGAAAAGGGGTTGGAAATTGTAAAAAATGAACCAATCAATCAGGCATAGAAATACAAAAAAAAAAAGAAAAAAAATCCTGACTCTATTGCTAGTGTAATCATATCCATTCAGTATTGCTAGCGTAATCATATATATATATATATATATATATATTTTACATCTTTATTGGAGTATAATTGCTTTACAATGGTGTGCCAGTTTCTGCTTCACAGCAAAGTGAATCAGTTATACATATACATATGTTCCCATATCTCTTCCCTCTTGCGTCTCTCTCCCCGCCGCCCTCCCTATCCCACCCCTCTAGGTGGTCACAAAGCACCGAGCTGATCTCCCTGTGCTATGTGGCTGCTTCCCACTAGCTATCCATTCCATGCTTGGTAGTGTATATACGTCCATGCCACCCTCCCGCCCTGTCACAGCTTACCCCTCCCCACCCCATATCCCCAAGTCCATTCCCCAGCAGGTCTGCGTCATATATATATATTTTTTAACATCTTCATTGGAGTATAATTGCTGTACACTGTTGTGTTAGTTTCTGCTGTATAACAAAGTGAATCAGCTATACGTATACATATATCCCCATATCCCCTCCCTCTTGCATCTCCCTCCCACCCTCCCTATTCCACCCCTCTAGGTGGTCACAAAGCACTGAGCTGATCTCCCTGTGCTATGCGGCTGCTTCCCACTAGCTATCTGTTTTACATTTGGTAGTGTATATATGTCCATGCCACTCTCTCACTTCATCCCAGCTTACCCATCCCCCTCCCTGTGTCCTCAAGTCCATTCTCTATGTCTGCGTCTTTATTCCTGTCCTGCCCCTAGGTTCTTCAGAACTTTTTTTTTTTTTAGATTCCATATATATGTGTTAGCATATGGTATTTGATTTTCTCTTTCTGACATACTTCACTCTATGACAGACTCTAGGTCCATCCACGTCACTACAAATAACTCAATTTTGTTTCTTTTTATGGCTGAGTAATATTCCATTGTATATATGTGCCACATCTTCTTTATCCATTCATCTGTCAATGGACACTTAGGTTGCTTCCATGTCCTGGCTGTTGTAAATAGAGCTGCAGTGAACATTGTGGTACATGACTTGTTGAATTATGCTTCTCTCAGGGTATATGCCCAGTAGTGGGATTGCTGGGTCATATGGTAGTTCTATTTTTAGTTTTTTTAAGGAACCTCCATACTGTTCTCCATAGTGGCTGTATCAATTTACATTCCCACCAACAGTGCAGGAGGGTTCCCTTTTCTCCACACCCTCTCCAGCATTTATTGTTGGTAGATTTTTTGATGATGGCCATTGTGACTGGTGTGAGGTGATACCTCATTGTAGTTTTGATTTACATTTCTCTAATGGCTAGTGTAATCATATTATATCCATTCAGTCAACAAATATTTATCAAGCGACTGCTATATGCCAAAAACTATTTTAGCCATAAAGGGATACAGCAGTGAGAAAAACAGTCAAAAGGGTCCATGCCCTCTTAGAACTTAAATGCTTATTGGAGGAGACAAACCAATAAAATATATTGTGTCATATATATATAGTGTCAGACGATGATAAATACCATGTAAAAAAATTGAGCAGAGGAGGGGGATGTAGAGAGGACTTGGGGTCAGGAGTGGAGCATTTGATATTTTAGAATAGCCAAGGAAAGTGCTAGTTAGAAGTTTGCATTTAAGCACAGGACTGAAAAAGGCAGAGGGGTGAGCCTCATGTCTATTTGAGAGAAGAGTTGCCCAGGCATAGGGAAGAGCAAATATAAAGGCCTAAGGTGGAAGCATGCTTACCATGTGTGAGGAACAAGGGACAGTGTGCCTAGAATGGAATGAGTGAGGGCAAAATAACAAAGCTTACTGTGGGAACAGAATTATTCTTGAAATCTCTCTCCTACCATTGAGCCAGGAGGTGGAGTAGGTGTCCTCCTTCTCATTGCTGCTTCCAGACCACTCTCCCTTTTCCCTCCCTAAAACCTCCAGTTTTGAATCTCATACCAGCAGACAAAACTATCCATTATTCTTTCTCTTTGAAATCATACGGGGAAGGGATAAATTGGGAGATTGGGATTGACATATACACACTACTATATATAAAGTAGATAACTAAGAACTTATTTATGGCACAGGGAACTCTACTCAATATTCTGTAATGACCTACATGGAAAAAGAATCTTAAAAAAAGAGTGGAGGTATATATATGTGTAACTGATTCACTTTGCTGTACACCTGAAACTAACACAACATTGTAAATCAGCTATACTCCAATATAAAATTAATTTTAAAAAAACTCCTAAAAGAAAAGAGAAATCATATACTGACCCTTGGGTTTATCCCCTTAATTCTTTGAAGAGTCTAGTTCCTGGCCTACTCTCAGTCTCTCTGACATTTTTTCCAGCCTCACTCTTAGTGATTCCCAAATCCACATAGATGGTCTTTCCATCACGTTGGTCTTGCAGTTCCTTTACTTCCTCTCCCCCAGCAATCTGGGTCTCCACTTGACCTCAGCCATTCACTGTCATGGTCATTTCCTGGGCCTTATGATTACACATACTGCATGATCTCAAATTCCAGCATCTCTTTCTCTGTAAACATCATTTTCTATCATTCCAGCTCATTCCCTGTAATAATCTGACTTCAGCAATTTAGCTGGGACTTACAGTTCATTGTTCCTAATACCATTTCATTGTCCTGCACCCACCTCATCTTTACTTTATTCTTTACCCACTTAAATTTCATAATCAATCATGACCACATATACATTCAGCTCCCTAGTTCCTTAATCTAGCAAACCCTAACTCTGGTTAAATCCAGCTCTCTTACCTGCTCCATACCTTCACCCATGCAGCCAAACACACTTGGAGAAAGGTGCCAATTGATCTCACTTTAAATATATGACCTTGGGCTTCCCTGGTAGCGCAGTGGTTAAGAATCCACCAGCCAACGCAGGAGACACGGGTTTGAGCCCTGGTCCGGGAAGATCCCACATGCCGCGGAGCAACTAAGCCCGTGCACCACAACTACTGAGCCTGCGCTCTAGAGCCCACGAGCCACAACCACTGAGACCACGTGCCACAACTACTGAAGCCTGCGTGCCTAGAGCCCGTGCTCCACAACAAGAGAAGCCACCCAGTGAGAAGCCTGTGCACCGCAACAAAGAGTAGCCCTTGCTCGCCGCAACTAGAGAAAAGCCCGCGCACAGCAACAAAGACCCAACACAGCCAAAAATAAAAATAAATAAATTTATTTAAAAAAAAATATATATATATGACCCTGACCCTTGAGTGTCCAGCAGTCATCCATCTCCCTTGTCCATGTATTCTTCCTCTCTCCTGGAAGATTGTTTCATACCTTCTTCTCTCTTCCCAACTGCTCTTACCTTATGACCCTATTGCTTATTTCACTGAGAAAATAGGAACAGTCAGGAGGGAACGTCTAGTTTTCTAACTAGCCTCTCAGCTCCTACCCTTGCCCCATACAATCTCTTCTCAACACAACAGCCAGATAGATTCTGATAAAACATAGATGAAGTCAGTTACCCCTCTGATCAAAACTCTGTGTGATGGGTGCTCTGACTTCATCTTCTATACCTCTCCCCTTCGGTTAACCTGCTTTAGCCACCCTGGCTTCCTTGCTGTCCCTTGAGCATGCCTGGCACATGCCATGTCATGGCCTTTATGCTTGCTCTATGCTCTCTTCTTCCCCCAGATATCTGTGTGGTTTGCTCCCTCTCCTCTGGCTCCCCGCTCAGATGCCCATGAAGTGAGACACTCCCTGATCACCTGTTTACAGTTGCAATACCATCCTACCAAAAATTCCCTCCTCACTTCTCTGCTTTATTTTTCCACACAACACTTAACACCTTCTAAATAATTTACTGACTTGACCTGGTTACCGTCTGTCTCCACCACTAGAACTGTGATAATAAGCTCCATAAGGGCAGGAATTTGGATGGAGGGTGAGGTAGAGAAAGAAGACGAGCACTCACAAAATTTTGGCTGATAGAATTTCATTCAGAAATTGTATGGCCACTAGATTTTTTTTAATGTGTAGCTGTAAACTTCTCAAATTCTTAAATATTTTCAAGAAATCTATTTGGGCAAGATTTTATTCATCTCTTCTGCCTGCCATCTCTATAATGTGTTTACCATTTCTTGTAAGCAACATTAAAAGGTAAAATATTTTCTTCCACAAAAGATATGCTTAGTAAAGTGAAAACTTCAGGTTTTCTTCTGATTTTCTAGGTGGCAGCCTCAAGAAACAAATGAAAGCCTTAAGAATTATCAAGATGCTCTGCGTCAGAGTGATCTCACATTGTGCCCAGCAGGAGTAAACACGGAGTGTTACAGAATATATGAGGCTTGCTCCTATGGCTCCGTTCCCGTGGTAGAAGACGTAATGACAGCTGGCAGCTGTGGGAATTCATCTGTTTACCATAATGCTCCTCTGCAGTTACTCAAGTCCATGAATGCTCCCTTTATCTTTATTAAGAACTGGAAGGAACTTCCTGCTATTTTAGAAAAAGAGAAAACTATAATTTTACAAGAAAAGATTCAAAGAAGAAAAAGGTTACTTCACTGGTATCAAAACTTCAAAGCAGAGCTAAAAATGAGATTTATTAATATTGTGGAAAGTTCATTTCTAAAGAACAATAAAGGTTAACTGTAGTTCATCTTTTTGAGCTAAGATCTGATTTTTTAAATCATTTCTAATACTGGGTATGTGTGTGTGTGCTTGTGTATTTATTAATGTTCTTTAAGTTACCCCTAGACCCTAGATTATGTTTGTAGTATTGACCAAGTACAGCCTTATTGGGCCACTCCTGAAAATAAAGTTAAAATGTTACTCAAACTCATTTGCACAAAGTTGAGTGATTCAGCATAATCAACTCTTCTCATTCATTTAAACCCGCTCTAGAGAAGCAGCACTGATAGTGGAAAGACTGGGCTTTGGAGTCAGACAAAACCTGGGTTAAAACCTTACCGCTGCACCTACTATCTGGGGACCTTGAGCAAAGGCACCTCATTGTTCTGAGTCTTGGTTCCTTTCCATGTAGAACGGAGATAATGGTACCTCATAGGGTTGGTTGTAAATATGAAATGAAATAATATATAAAGTACTCAGTAATTGTAATAACTTCCAATTCATTTTTCATTCTTACTAGTTAATAATAGGGTTAAATTTAAATATTTTAACACATGATCATTTGCACAATTATGGAGTAATCATGTCATGATAGGAATGTATGTGGACAAATCTTACAGAGTTAGACTTTTAGATTACTCAAGTTTTGTTGGATCACATATGTTGAGGTAGGTGCCTAGATACAGAATTTGGTCATAATCCATACAAAATATGGACTGGGGGCAGTCAAGAGCCAGAAAATTAGTATCTAAACTCAACAGAAGTTGTCGTTGAAGTATGGAGTAGGACTAGCCAACTCAAAGGAGGGTGCAAAGGTGCAAAGGCCGTCTCATGCCCTCGGGGGGCAGCGGCTTTGATTAAGGCTGAGAGAGTGGTCTTGTATCTTCAGGACCTTGGGCTCCTGAAAGGATACGGGCGACTTTGGGCTCAATCAGTTGCTTTGCCTGGCTTCTTATTTACTCAGGAATCCTATGGCTTAACTCCTGTGAAATCAGGGAATTAACATCATCATTCCTTCCAGGAGCTTTTTGTCTCATTATAGGAATGGCCATAGATACTGAACAAGTGTAAACTACCCACACTTTCTTATACCTGGAGCTCCCACAGGGGTGTCCACATCACCAGAAGGTCTGGCAGCCTCGATATAAAAACCTCATTGCACCATATTGGAGAATCGTCATGGTGCCTGCCACAACCCTATCCAGTTCTGAGGAAACTGCCCCTCCTATAGCCCCTGCTAAAGGTACTGCACACAGGGAGCCATTTTATACCATGTGTCTCTCCTCTTTGTCCCACACTTCAGGTGACAGCTATGGGCACTTTATTCAAGGGCACCCTTTTAATAGGCTTCCTGATGACCCTGGACGTTGATACCAAAAAATAAGAATAATAACTGAGGCAAACAGCTAGTTCAAGACCTTTTTGGACTAGGAAATACTGAGAAACTGGGAGTCAGCTACAGGAGCAGAAATGGAGAGGACGCAGTGGAATACAAGCTATATAAACTAGTGTCGGGGCTATGAGGGAAGCAGAGATGCTGAGAACAAGCTCAAGGAGAGAGAAATCTGACCCCAGAGCTGTTGCGATGTTTCCTGATGGGTTCTCAGTTCCCGCTCCCATGAACTTCGAGATTGCTTTTTTATTTCCCCATTGTATATCCTCAGAATTATCTCCTTTCTTCAACTTTCATCCCTCCTTGCCCCTGGTTACTTGAGCTGACTTCCAAACCAAAAGAGCCTACCCAAAACAATGACAAGATGCTTCATCTTTCAGAGCCCCCATTTTGCCTTTGCCTTGAACAGAAGTGCATGCCAGGTCCAAGGTTGTAACAGAATTCTCCTTTGACTAAGTTAAAGGAGTCTCTGTACTAAATTTTACGAACAAGACTAGACCATCTTTCTCTTAATGTGGTACTTGCTATTATTGCCCATAATCCTTTCAAAGAGTGCTTTCTGCATTGGTGTATTTGTTGCCAACAAAACCTTTGGAATGTCAAGACCATGGAGCAAGACACAAGTGAATCATATCAAAAGAAATTTGCCAATATCCATCAACATCCCTTCTTACCACATGGAGTTTGTTGGTAACTTACCTAGAGGCAAACTCTAAGCTATCTGTTGCCTCTAGAGTTAGATGGAAGTCTCCCTACATAGTTCTGGAGGTTTGCATGACAAAGTTGAGTCTGTAAAGTTTCAAGCTCCAGAACCTATCAAGATCTGAATTCAGAGCTTCACTAACCCAGAAATATAGTCTAAGGCCAATGTTGGAATGGGACTCCACTATTTCTGATTGCTTGTCTGTCAGTACCAGAGAATTTTCCATCTCAGAAAGTAGCCAGGCAGTAGAATACATTCATACATTAGATATTTTGTAACATACACTATGTATACTATGGGTATACATAGTGTACCTGGGTATGCCTACAGTGAAGCCTTGTTTTTTTGTTTTGTTTTTAATTTTTTTATTGAAATATAGTTGATTTACAATGTGTTAATTTATGCTATACAGCAAAGTGATTCATATTTTTTCTTTTTTTGTATATATTCTTTTCCATTATGGTTTATCATAGAATACTGAGTATAGTTTCCTGTCCTATATAGTCGGACCTTGTTGTTTATCCATTCTGCACATAATAGTTTGCATCTGCTAACCCCAAATTCCCACTCCATCCCTCTCCCACCACCACCCCTTGGCAACGACAAGTCTGTTCTCTATGTCTGTGAGTCTGTTTCTGTTTCGTAGATATGTTAATTTGTGTCGTGTTTTAGATTCCACATATAAGTGATATCATATGGTATTTCTCTTTCTCTTGGAATTCACTTAGTATGACAATCTCTAGTTCCATTCATGTTGCTGCAGATGGCATTATTTCGTTCTTTTTAATGGCTGAGGAGTATACCATTGTATATATGTACCACATCTTTATCCATTCATCTGTCGATGGACATTTAGGTTGCTTCCCCATCTCAGCTATTGTGAATAGTGCTGCTACAAACATAGGGGTGCATGTATCTTTTTGAATTATATTTGTGTCCAGAAGCCTTGTTTTTGAAAAACATATAGCATAAAAGGAATTCCCCCTGCCAGGCTGGGGAGGGGCATCCCTATACCACCCTTCCCCTCCATATTGGCTCCTAATCCTTTCCAGGGAGGTAGAGTTTGGGCCTAGATTCCTAATGTGTCCCTTGTTTGTTTTTTCTCTTTTTGATTTGCTCTTCTTTTGCAATCTGTTGTTTAAAAGGTTTGATTTGTTTAAAGCTTTTTAAAACTCACTAAAAACAAAGCAGGAAATGTGATAATGGATCATTAACTCAGAAACATGTTTCTAACTGATGTTGACATTTTATGTATTATGTCTTACCAGTTTTCTGTCCATTACCATTTGCTGAAACTCCACTTGGGTTTTCATTGCATCAAAACTCTTTCCTTTAGTGAGCTTTGGCCAGGTTGCACTTTTGATCTTGTCTTTATTCAAACTTTTGATATTTTGTTCATCATGGATTCTTTTTGCATTAATTGTGACCTTTTTGAAAACATTGCATAAAAATATCACTCATCTTGATTACTGAGTTGTTTGAAACCCTGTGAATTTTGCACTCAAAAAGAGTGTCTCACTCCCATCACCCTAGATAACAACCAACCTCAAATCTTAGTGGCTTACAAGAACAAAAATATTTATTTCTTCTTCATATTTCTTTGGGGTTACAGGTCAGCTTCAACTTTGATGGACTCAGATGGGCTGTGCTCAGCTTGGTTCTACGTGTCTTCCCTTTCCAGAACCCGTGGAAGATAAAGGAGTGGCCTTTCTCTGGGGTATTCTCATGGTAGAGGGTGAGAAGAGGAAGGGTATTTTAATCAGCTTGGGCTGCCATAGCAAAATACCATAAAATGGGTGGCTTAAACAATAGAAATTTATGTCTCGCAATTCTGGAGGCTAGATGTCCAAGATCAGGTTGCCAACATGGTCAACTTCTGGTGAGAGCTCTCTTCCTGGCTTACAGATGGCCACCATCTCACTGTGTCCCTACATGGCAGAGAGAGAGTAAGCTCCAGCCTCCTCCTCTTCTTATAAGGACACTAATCCTATCATGAGAGCCCTGCCTTCATGACTTCATCTAAACTTAATTATTCCCAAAGGTCTCACCTCCAAATACCATCACATCGAGGGTTAGGGCTTCAGCATATAAATTTGGAGCGGGAGGGGGGGACACAAACATTCAGTCCATAGCAAAGGGGAGATTACTTCCACACACTGGGATGAATTGTGCCCTAGATTTTATTTTAGTTTAGTTTAGTTTAGTTTGAAGGTTGATTTTTTTTGTTGTTTTTTTTTATTTCTTTATTTTATTTGGCTGCATCGAGTCTTAGTTACGGCCCACGGGATCTTCGTTGCAGCATGTGGGATCTTTCGTTACGGCACGTGGGCTCTTGTGATGCGCAGGCTCCAGAGCATGCGGGCTCAGTAGTTGTGGCACGTGGGCTCTCTAGTTGTGGTGCACGGGATCTAGAGCATGCGGGCTCAGTAGTTGTGGTGCACAGGCTTACTTGCTACGCAGCATGTGGGATCTTAGTTCCCCCACCAGGAATTGAACCCGTGTCCCCTGCATTGGAAGGTGGATTCTTTTTTTTTTTTTTTAATTTATTTGTTTTTGGTTGTGTTGGGTCTTTGTTGCTATGTGCGGGCTTTCTCTACTTGTGGTGAGCGGGGGCTACTCCTCGTTGCAGTGCGCTGGCTTCTCATTACAGTGGCTTCTCTTGTTGCAGAGCATGGGCTCTAAGCGCATGGGCTTCAGTAGTTGTGGCATGTGGACTCAGTAGTTGTGCCTTGCACGCTCTAGAGTGCAGGCTCAGTAGTTGTGGCACACGGACTTAGTTGCTCTGCAGCATGTGGGATCTTCCCAGACCAGGACTTGAACCTGTGTCCCCTGCATTAGCAGGAGGATTCTTAACCATTGTGCCACCAGGGAAGACCCTGGAAGGTGGATTCTTAAGCACTGGGGCACTAGGGAAGTCCCCTGCCCTAGATTTTGAAGCTTCTGCCCAGAGCTGAAATCCTGTCACTCTGCTCATGTTCCATTGGTCAAAGCAGTCATAGGGCCAAGCCTGAAGTCAAGGAGGGTGGGGAGGAGGGAGGAGTATATCAACACATTTTGCCTTCCAAAAGAGAGAAAAAATGGGGAAGAACAGTTCAATTTACTGCAATCTATTTAGCTAAAACCTGAACTCTGGGATATATAGTGTTGAGTCCTGGGGCCTGTTCAACCATTCCAGTTCTACTCTCCTGAGCACATTATAGGATTGTACTCACTGCCCCCACTTGAAGGTTTACTTTGGTCAGTGACATGTAGTAGAGGTGATGTTTCACTTCCAGGTAGAAGCTTTAAGAGACAATGCACAACTGACCTTGTTACCTTTTTCTACCTCAGCAGTTATGAAAGCCTTTGTCAAGATGAACCTCAGTCAGACTGTGTCCCTGAGTGAGCAGAAACCCCCTGACAACCAAAGGAACATGGAGAACAAAACAGATCAACTTTTGTTATGTTAAGCTGCTGAGATTTGAGGGTTGTTTGTTGTAGAAGCATAACCTAGCCCATCCTGACTGGTACCTTTGGCTTTCACTGATGGTTCCCCTTCTTATAGTCTGACATAATGCATTGCTATGAAACAAAAGATAATCACTCTTCCCTCATAGGTTAGACCAGTCCTTCTAAATCTAGTGGGTGAAAGTCTGGTAAGAAACAGGAGACTTACATATTCTCAAAGTAATTACAAGGGGAAAAAATAGTAGTTTATAGTTGAGAAACCTGATAAACAGCAACTTAACCAAGTGATCATATTTATATTATCAGTAACAGGAGAAATAAATATGTGCTTCCTGAAAGGATGCATTGAGGACATATCATTTCTGCAGTAGTCCTGGTAAAAATGTATGCCCAGAATCTAATCCTGAAGAAACATTAAAAAGAACCAAATTGAGAGACATTCTTCAAAACAGTAAAAGATCAAGAGTAGCCAAGGCAAGAGTGAATAAGAAGTGAAAGGTATGCAAACTTATGTGACATAGGGACACTGTAGATCATTGGAAACAATGTACTTTTCAATAAGTAGTTTTGGGATGACTATCCCCATGGGAAAAAATGAAATTAAACTATATCTCACAGCATATGCAAAAATAAATTCCAGGTGGATTAAAGATGAAAGTACGAAAAAGCAAAATTATTAACCAATACATACTCTTTAGAAACATAGGAAAAATAACTTTCTAAGTTCAGGAAAGGGAAGGATTCATCTAAAATGATACAATAAACAGAAGCCATTTCTTTTAAAGTTGATAAATTTTACAGTTATCAAAAGGCACCATAAGGAGAGGGCAAAAGAAAATCTACAAATAGAAGTTATATGTAGTGAATAATATAACTGACAAAGGATTGGGATTTAGAATATATGAATAACTGTGATTCAAAAGAAAAAGAAAAAAATCTAATAGAAAAATGGGCAAAGGAAAGAAATGGTATTAGCTCCAAAGAAAAAGATAAATGGCCCATAAATCTCATTAGTAATCAGGTCTTGCAATGCTTGACAGACCTACATGTCCTGCCCAAAAGTTCACCATGATTACCTGGAAGAGCTGGACTCAGACACAGAAAGTTGGGCTCCAGAGCTTACGCTCAACCACGATACCCTACCTGGGTCCTACAAATCCACAATCTTGAAATCTGTTTTTTACTTAAGTGAACTAAGTGATGCAAATTCAAAAAAGGAGCAACTTTTGGATTAGACTAGAAAGAAAACTCTAAGCTGAATGTTTGCTATATTTATGGAGTAAAAGGGTAAGTTTTTCATGTTTAGAGGAGTCTTCCTCCATCCCAAAGTCATGTCTTTGATGCAAATAAAAACAGGACCAATTGTTCTTTTTTATAGATAAAAAAAAAAAAAAATGGAAGTAATTGGCAGGAAGACCCAGGATGGACACAGCCAATTAAAATTGACAGCACCTACAGGTAATTATGAGAAGTCTCTTAGAAACACCATAGTGTTAGAGATTCAAATCCATTCAAAAAAGTGTGAAATGCCAGATGTTGTAATTATACATCAAATCCATTAACCCCATCTTTTCTGAATACTTGGTAGCTTTGGTTTTCCATTGTTTAGTTGCTCAGTGATTGACTTACAGCATGATCAGCGTGTCTGTGATAAATGGTTGAACTCTTACCCACTTGAAGCAGCAGAGGGCCTGTATTCGTTCACTCATTCACCCTACATTTAGATGTCATCTCCTAACTGACATTTACAAGTCACATAAATGCTTACAGCCTCTTAGAAAACATGTACAAATTAACTAGAGGTGGCAGCATGACAAACAGAAAATGCGCTGACAAGGGATTCCAAGGACATTGATTTTGAGACCTAGCTCTACCAATATCTAGTTACTTTTCTGGAATAAGTAACTCAATCTCTTTGACTCTCAGCTTTCTTATCTGTAAAATGGGAGTGAAGACTGGGCACCCAAGGCAGATGATAACAGGATGAAAAGGTAAAGAATCAGAAAAGCTTGAGGTGAGGTGAAACTCAGGATGTCTTCAGTTAAGCAAGCCCAAGTTCTTAATACTAGCTGTACATTAGGATTACCTGAGGAAAATTTAAACTACCCACCTTTGTGATTCTGTTCACTAGTCTGGGGTGGGGCTCAGGCATTGATATTCTAATGCCATTGTTCTCAAACTTTAGCAAACATCAGAATCACCTGAAGAGTTTGGGAAAACACCCCCAGAGTTTCTGATTCAGTAGGTCTGGGAGAGGGCTGAGAATTTGCATTTCTAACAGTTTCCCAGGTGATGAGGTTGCTGGGTTCCTACCCACTTGAAGAACCACTCAAAGTGTGTGTAGGAAGGATTAGTAGAAAATGCCAGAAGGGCATATGCTTTTTTCTCTTATTAAATGAGGAACATAATATGTCATCACCCTGAAATTCTTCTTTATTTTGTTAAGCATGTGCAGAGGGTTTCTCTTATAAAATACATGTGTTGAGGAATTGACATTAGAGATTGCTCCCCCAGCAGGGAAGCTGACAAGTGAAAGACTTTTCTCACTGTATACATTTTGGTATTGCATAAATTTTTCATCATATGCAATTATTTCCAAATGAATAAACAAACAAATGAATTAATTAAAAGTAAATCCAACAAAACCTTGGCTCAACTTAATGAGTAACAAAAATAATAGAGGAATCATGCTCCCTGACCTCGGACTATACTACAAAGCTACAGTAATCAAAACAGTGTGGTACTAGCACAAAATCAGACATATAGATCAATGGAATAGGATAAACAGCCCAGAAATAAACTCATGCACTTATGGTCAATTAATCTATGACAAAGGAGCCAAAAATATACAATGGAGAAAAGACAGCCTCTTCAATAAGTGATTCTGGGGAAACTGGACAGCTACAGGTAAAAGAATGAAATTAGAATACTCTCTAACACCACATACAAAAATAAACTCAAAATGGATTAAAGACCTAAATATAAGACAAGATACTATAAAATTCCAAGAGGAAAACATGGGCATAACACTCTTTGACATAAATCGCAGCAATATTTTTTTGTATCCACCTCCTAAAGCAAAGGAAACAAAAGAAAAAATAAATGGGACCTTATTAAACTTAAATGCTTTTGCACAGCAAGGGAAACCATAAACATAATGAAATTACAACCTATGGACTGGGAGAAAATATTTGCAAACGATGCTACCAACAAGAGCTTAATTTCCAAACTATACAAACAGCTCATACAGCTTAATATTAAAAAAAAAAATCAAAAAATGGGCAGGAGATCTAAATAGACGTTTCTCCGAAGAAGGCATACAGATGGCCAACAGGCACATGAAAAGATGCTCAATATCACTGATTATGAGAGAAATGCAAATAAAAACTACAATGAGGTATATCACCTCACACCAGTCAGAATGGCCATCATTAAAGTCTACAAATAACAAATGCTGGAGAGGGTGTGGAGAAAAGGGAACCCTCCTACACTGTTAGTGAGAATGTAAATTGGTGCAGCCACTATGGAGAACAGTATGAAGGTTCCTTAGAAAACTAAAAATAGAGTTACATATGATCCTGCAATTCCACTGCTGGGCATATATCCAGCGAAAACTCTAATTTGAAAAGATACATGCACCCTAATGTTCATAGCAGCACTATTTACAATAACCAGGACATGGAAGCAACTTAAATATCCATTGACAAATGAATAAAGATGTGGTATATACATACACACACACACACACACACTGGAATATTACTCAGCCATAAAAAGGAAATGAAATAGTGTCATTTGCAGCAGCATGGATGGACCTAGAGATGATCATATTGAGTGAAGTAAGACAGAGAAAGACAAATACCATATGTGATATCATATATCACAAAAAATGATACAAATGAATTTATTTACAAAAGATGTAGACTCAGTCATAGAAAACAGATTTATGGTTACCAAAGGGGAAAGAGGGGAGGGAGGGATAAATTAGTTTGGGATTAACATATACACACTACTATATATAAAATAGGTAAACAACAAGGATGTACTTTATAGCACAGAGAATTATATTCAATATCTTCTAATAACCTATAATGAAAAAGAATCTGAAAAAGAATACACACACACATATCTGAATCACTTCTCTATATACCTGAAACTAACCCAACATTGTAAATTATATTTCAATTATAAAAAATAGAGAAACCCTCTGAATATATTATGGATGACTATCATCTTCCCCATATTGGGGTCCCCAGTATTCCCTGCATTGCACTAAAATTCATTTAAGCAATTATAAGAGATTTTTTTTAAGGAGGAATGGTAGGAAGGAGTGGAGGGATAAATGGAAAGGAAAGGAAAGAAACATGGGCTGATATAATAAATTTTGTGATTTGGGCTTAGTCAACTTCACTTTCAGGAGGAAAAAATCACTTCAGAGAACTAGATAAATATCAGGATTAAAAGGTACAGAATAAATGGAATATAAGGAAAGACATCAAGGTCAAGGGTAAATTATCAATTGATAACACTTTAAAATACCTTATTGAGGGGATTTCCATGTCATAAAGACTTAGCTTGGTTTGTTTTCCTTTTTTCTATCACCTACTATCTGTATCTATCTGCCTGTGACAGTTGGATTAGACGGTAGACAGGAAAATAGATAATAGATAGATAAAATATGTTCATTATGAATCTTTACATGTTATATATATTTGGGGACGTTTAGGTTACAAAAGTAGAAATAGAGAAACATTTTATCAATAATTATAGTATGCAGTGGAAAGTGAATTACTTTCACGGTGCAAGTTTAGGCTTTGGCCAGAAGAGGGCGATCTAAAACCACAAATAGCATCATGGTTTTTTCTGACTGCTTCGGATATTTCTGAGTTAAGGAGCCTTAGGAGACTCTGGGACTGGATAAAGGAGGGCTGTTGGTATTTGGACAAATAAGTCTTTGGAGTGAGCGACTGTATCCCACACTGAAACTTCGGAACCACTGAGCAGAACACCCAGCCACCAGTGCCCAGGCATGATTATCTGTCAAGTCCCTTTCCTTTACAACCTAAAAATTAAAATTAAGATTATATCCTTATTGTTAGAAGCATTCCATTCTTTTTACGTGAAATGACTAGAATCTAGAATGTGTTCATTTAATGAAAAATGGGTTTGTGTTATTGAAGTCTGACTGTACAATCAGAAATCTAAAGAGTAGGAAATTTTTGTCAAAAATCAGTGTTCAAGGGCTTCCCTGGTGGCACAGTGGTTGAGAATCTGCCTGCTAATGCAGGGGACACGGGTTCGAGCCCTGGTCTGGGAGGATCTCACATGCCACGGAGCAACTAGGCCCGTGAGCCACAACTACTGAGCCTGCGTGTCTGGAGCTTGTGCTCCGCAGCAAGAGAGGCCACGATAGTGAGAGGCCCACGCACCGCGATGAAGAGTGGCCCCCGCTTGCCACAACTAGAGAAAGCCCTGGCACAGAAACGAAGACCCAACACAGCAAAAGTAAATAAATTAATTAATAAACTCCTACCCCCAACATCTTCTAAAAAAAAAAATCAGTGTTCAAGTTTCTCAGAACTTTAGTAGTTTTTCATTCTTTTTAATGTGAAAAGACAAATATGATTACTTATATTTTATTAAATGTAATAAGTTTATTAGTTCCTCATAAATTTCACTTAAGCTTACTTAAATTGAATAAATCCTACTTAAATAACCATCAAGGCCTATCGGGGTCCAATTATGTTTTCACATGCAGCATGTCTTGTGCAAATGGGGACTGTCTCCTATATTGTTTTACATTTTCCAGACAATTCAAGGAATAGGAAAGACAAATGGCCAATAAACATATGTAAACATGTTCATCCTTGCCAGTAATCAGGGAAATGCAAATTGAAATAAAAAGGAGACAGCATTTTAGACTCATCATATTGGCAAAAATTTTAAAGTAGAATTTGAGTTTGTTGGAAAATGGGTATCTTCATGCGCTGCTGGAAGAGTTTAAACTGGTAAAACCACATTGGAGAGCGATTTAGCACATATAATAAAGTTAACGATGCATATACCCTGCAATCCGGCAGTTCTATTCCCCTTAAGTTGAAAACCTGGCTGCACATTTAAACTCATTATTCCAGTGGGCTATCAACCCATCACCCTATAAGAAACTTGCACATGTGCATCGGGAAACAAATTCAAAAATATTCATAGCAACATTATTTATAACAGCAAAAAATTGTCCAACAGCATAAATGTCCATCAACAGGAGAACAGAGAAATAAAATATGGTGTAGTCGTTCAGTAGAAAACTAATGAAACTGCACAGACTACAGGGACCTGCAGCTACACGATTGCACTTCTTAAATGTAATTTTAAGAGGCAGTCGGCAAAGAACACATGCAATGGAATTCTCCATCACAGCCAAAGTCCTCCCATAGCTGCTCTCCCAAGCAAAAGGCTGCATTCCAGATCTGGCCTGGTACGGAACGGTGAGTTTGCTCCCTCTGCTTAATTGGGACATCCCTCTATTCCTGTCCTCAGAAGTTGGCATTCCTGGTTCTTGGGCCTTTGGAATCAGACTGGGACTTAAATCATTTGCTCCTTTGGTCCTCAGGCCATTGGGTTTGGACTAGAACCATACCATGGCTTTCCTGGGTCTCCAGCTTGCAGACAGCAGATCATGGGCCTTCTCAGCCTTCATAATCGCATGAGTTGATCCTTCATAATAAGTACCTTTTAATACATATACTTTGGCTCTGTTTCTTTGGAGAACCCTAATACAAGGACCAAGTATTTCAGAATCTGCCAGATTTAGGCATGCCTTCCCCTGCAGAGCCACTTTATTTTGATGTTTTTCAATTACAATTAGATAGAAATTAAGGGACACAAAAAGGCAGAGACTAGCCCAGAGTCTTTAGCTTCTTTTTATTTCTTGAAACAAGACCACCAAGAATCCTGGGTATTCCTGGCTCTCCCTCGCCCTCTGCCTTCAATGATATAAATGGCCCAGGGCTCAGAACTGGCTCCATTCACGGGTCTTTGGGGGCAGATGAGACAGGGGCCATCTTCTACCTGCCCCTGAGCTGCTGTCCACACAAGTGGGTGACCACTGAAAAGAGAGCAAAGTGTTTTGGGGGTAAGGGGAAGAGAGGTTCGGCCTCTTTTTTTGCTTTCTTCAGAGGAGACTTTATGGGCTAAATCATGACATCTAATCACTATTACCCTGGGAGCACTGAGGGGAGGGTTATTTCCCCCTATTCTATAATATTAACATTAAAAAGAAAGCAAACACAATCTCTCCAATAAAAGTGGGGATTGGGGACCAGTTTTTTAACAGGGAAGTAGGAAACTGTTGCATACTGTGTTCCATTGCCACAAATATATAGGCAACAGCTTAGTGGTTAAGTATTAGACTCTGGAGCTAGACTGCCCTGATTCTGATTCCAGCTTTGCTACTTACTAGCTATATGTCCTTGGGAAAGACTTGTCACCCTTGAGACTTCCCTGGTGGTCCAGTGGTTAAGAATCCACCTTCCAATGCAGGGGACACAGGTTCAATCCTGGTCAGGGAACTAAGTTCCCACACGCTGTGGAGCAACTAAGCCTGTGCACCGCAACTACTGAGCCCACACACCGCAACTACTGAGCCCACATGCTCTGGAGCCTGGGCGCCACAACTAGAGAGAAGCCTGCACACCACAACAAAGAGTCTGCACGCCCCTGCAAAAAGTTCCCGTGTGCCGCAACTAAGATCTAACACAGCCAAAAATAAATAAGTAAATATTAAACAAAACAAAACTTGTCACCCTCTGTGTCTTAATACCCTCCTCTATAAAATGGGGCTGATAATGATAGCACCAAGCCCACAAGGCTGTGACGAGGATTAAATGAGTTATGTGTGTAAACTGCTTGGAGCTGCACTGTTACCAAGTCTGAATGAGTGTTCCCTGCTGCTGTTGCTGTTGTTGTTGCTGTTGCTGTTGTTGTTGCTGCTGTTGTTGCTGTAGCTGCTGCTGTTGTTGTTGCTGTAGCTGCTGCTGTTGCTGCTGTTGCTGTTGTTCCTGCTGCTGTTGCTGCTGCTGCTGCTGCTGTTGCTGTTGCTGCTGCTGCTTTTGCTGCTGCTGTTGTAGTTGCTGTTG
>NW_021703783.1:48505187-48580741 GCF_005190385.1 Monodon monoceros
TGCTGTTGCTGCTGCTGCTTTTGCTGCTGCTGTTGTAGTTGCTGTTGTTGCTGTTGCTGTTGTTGCTGTAGCTGCTGCTGTTGCTGTTGTTGCTGTTGCTGTTGCTGCTGTTGTTGCTGTTGCTGTTGTTGCTGCTGTTGTTGCTGTAGCTGCTGCTGTTGTTGCTGTTGCTGTTGCTGCTGCTGCTGCTGTTGCTGCTGCTGCTGTTGTTGCTGTTGTTGCTGTTGCTGCTGCTGCTGTTGTTGCTGTTGTTGCTGCTGCTGCTGTTGCTGCTGTGTTGTTGCTGTTGTTGTTGCTGTTGTTGCTATTGTTATTGCTGTTGTGGGAAGGAAAACAAAGATCTCTGTGGAGACTCAGTTAATAATAACAGACTCTAGTCACAGTTTTCTTATTCCAAATGGACTGCCAGACCCCATCAAAGAGATGGAGTAATATAGGAATTTCAAGCACTGGGGAGAGGCCAGTAGGGAAGCCATTTTGGCCAGAGAGCTTCCCGGGGGTTCCCCTGAGTCACACCACTTGGACAGTTACTTGTTCTGCCTCCTTGTACCCCACTGTGATGCATAGTACTAATCCACAGCTTATTGCTGTGCCCAAACTGGGTAAACAAGTGGATCTAGGACCCCCAATTCCACCCAGATAGGCTGCCCTGGGTTTATGCAACTCCACTAGTGTTTCCAGGAAGCCAGTGAACCCAGTTTGAAATTGAAGAGTTCATTCCCAGCCCAAGTGGATGGCTGGAGGTCTTGATGTCCCACCATGTTCCCCCACAGGAGATGCTCCCACTGTCTGAACACACTGGAATCTCTGCCTCTGATTAAGTCAGGTTCTCCTGGGCTGCCTTCACAGGTCACTTCACACTTTGTACAGAGCTCTAGAGTTTATGACGTCATTTCAAATACATTCTCTCTCTCTCTCCAGCTCTTAAATTACATATTCTTTCCATTATTTCATAAGCAAGGAAACAAAAGGTCAGAAAGGTCAAACCAACAGAACTGGAACCCAAGCCCAGGTCTCCTCTAAATCCAGGGCTCTGTCCATTACACCGTGGTTGCCTCAAACTTAGCAGATCTTACTCTCAGAGACTTCACCTAAAGGTGTCTCAGCTAAAACGCAATCTTCTTACTTTCATTCTTGGTGTCATAGCTCCATCTTTTATTTTCATTCATCATTCCTCATTTTGATAATTTGACTTCATCAAAATTAATGAAGGAAGATCCTCAGATACAAGGAATTTCCACTGAAGAGCAACACAATGTCCAAATTATGCAATTTGTCAAATGATGTCATTATTCATTCACGTTTTTCAACAGACATTTATTGAGCATCAACTATATGCCAGGAACAGTATTCAAGCATGCTCCATTACCATACAGATCAGAAGGGTGATCAGACAAATAGATAAATCAGAACATAGAGTGGTAAGTGCTCTGCCCAAAGAAAGCACAAGGTGCTGGTTCAGGGTGAGGTGCGGGGACATGAGAAGGGGACTTAATGTGGCCTGGGAGAAGGTGTTGGGGGGAAGGTTTTTCTAGGATGATGCTCTAGGTGAGTTATGAAGGTTGAGATGTTAGCCAGGCAAAGGATGGGAGAGGGGCAGGTACAGTGTGCTCACGTGTGTATGAGTGTGTGTATTCTATGGCGACCCACTCACAACCCCAGAGTTGATATGAAGATTATTTTAAGCTGAAAACATTTGAAATTCAACAGATGCAGAAAGAAGCCTTCTTGGAGCTTCACTTATCTGACTAAAAGCAGAAACTTCTGGGAAACGAGGCTGCCATAAATCCCCTCTCCAGGGGGTTTCATGGCCATGAAGAAGACAGAAAGACCACTCTCACCTGCCTAACCAAACATTATCACAGACTTTTTCATCTCTTGTTTGTTCTTCTAAAAACCCATTTGTCTTTCCTAAAGAAATTTATTTGTTCTTTCTATAGAAGGCTGTTCTTCCCTCTTTTTTCCCCTACTAAGTTAGGTATATAAGCTTCTAACTTTAACCATTTAGCAAGCTAGCTACTTCTTTTGTTAGTCTCTGTAGGCATACAAATACACCTTATTTCTCCTGTCAATCTGCCTTTTGTCAGTTTAATTCACAGGCCCTCAGAAATTGAACCTAAGAGGGTGGAGGAAAAGTTTTCCTCCCCAACAGTTTCAAGCAAAGGAACAGCGTGTGCAGAAGTGTGAAGGTGTGAGAGAGACAAAATGCATCTGAAGAGCAGTGAGAGGTGGAGTGCAGCTGAAGCAAGGGAAGGGATGGGGTATGGTAAGAGATGAAGCTGTATTGCCATGAAGGCTGATCATGAAGGATCCTAGGTCTGTCCCAAATGCACCTTAACCAAGTAATAGGTAAGGATCACTGTTAGTACTTCAGGATTCTGAAAGGATGTCAGATATGACCAAAGTTAAAGACAAGTGCTATCTGCTACTTTGTATCTGACTATATTTATAGATAGGGATCTGCAAACTTTTTTTTAATTATTAACCCCATCAGTAAAAATATTTGAGCATTCAACTTCAATATCTGTTTATTTTTAATAAATTATATACATATACTACTGTAGTAAGACTTTACAAAATATAACATGCACAAAAAAGGAAATTTTAAAAGAATATAGACATTATAATATCTTTCCAAACCCCAAGAACAGATCATATTACACCTCTTGGGGTGAAAGTTCCTCACAGTCAAGAATGCCTGCCTTCAGACATGCATCTAATTCTGAGTTCTTTTAAGGAAAATTCAGAAGATGAGGCAGGAAAAGTTTTCCAGAAGAAAAGCCCCAAGGAGACAATAGTGATACCAGGTCCTATAATCGCATTAGATTTTTAAGAGAGTGGTTCTCAGTAGAAGTTGAATTGATGCATAGGAAGCTTCTGGACATGTCAGGAGTTGATTTGTCTCCATATTCAGAGAGGAGAGATGATGTTAACATGTAGTGAAAAGGTCCAAGGCTGGATGTCCTACAATGCCCAGCTCAGTCTCCTACCAATGAAGAATTATCCCACCAGGCGTTCATATATGTGAAATATTGATTTGTTATCTGAAACTTTAGTCTTACTCCATTTTACTTGTTAAACACACAGTATTTTTTTATATATATTGAGTATGCTAGTTTTTATTCTAACATTCATGCATACTTTTGACTTGTATTCATTGACTTGTACATCTTTTTTCCTAGCTTTATTGAGATATAATTGACATGAAGTTTGTACACCTTGTATGGAATATCTTCTGGTCTTATTACTTCTCTTATATCTAAATTTATCTGACTACTTCAATCCCTCTCATGTAGTTGGGTCCAAGTATTTACATATTGAAATTTATATCACTTCATTATGATTTACTTTGTTTTTATTTCTCCTTCATTTTACAGGTAGGATAATATACTGACTGCATAAAGAAAAATATGAGTGTGGGTAAATTTTATTTCCTTTTAGGATAGTTAAGTGAGGTGTTACAAAAATATTTATCATAAAAAAGAGACAATTAGGGTAGTAATTCTGTATGCTACTATGTTAGTGAATGCAGTCATTATACATTTGTCAAAACCCATGGAATGTACAACACAAAGAGTGAACCCTAACGTGAACTATGGATTTTAGCTAATAACAATATATCAATATTGGCTAGTCAATGGTAACAAAGGTACCACACAAATGCAAAATGTTGATAATAAGGGAAGAGTTAATAAAGGGGAAGTGACAGGGGTGAGGGAGTATACCAGTGCTCTCTGTGCTTTCTGCCCTCTGTAACCCTAAAACTGCTCAAAAAATAAATAAATTTTTTTAAATAAATAAATTTTTAAAAGTTTAAAGGCAACACTGGTTCCAATTGGTTTGAGAACCACTGCTTTAAAGAAAGACCTACTACATAAAAATTCAATTTTATATTAAAAAATTAGAGCAGATGATAATTGTTTTCCAAAAATATTCTTTGATTTACAAAAGGCTATACCTTGAGATTCTTTTAAATAGCAAGGGTCTCCACTATATTGAAATAAGATTCCATTTACCAACCTTCCACTGCCCTGGTATACTCCCCAGGAGCATATCTGTATCTAAGATGAGGAATAACTGCATGCAGACCTGTTTCTCTGTAGAAGACGAGACAAAATTAGGCAGCCTTAAAATGTCTGCTGCCAAAGTATAATGGCAAGAAGGGGAGGAGTCTATCGTTCATCTCCTAAAATATAAGCATTAGAGATGCACGTATTTCTTGGTACAGTCAACCTTTTTATGAGCATTTGCTCTACATATTAATCCATCTCTGAATCTGACAACTGAATTGAAGCTGCCATTTCTCGCCTAACTTTGGCTGTTTTCCTCTGAGTAACAATACCTTTTTTTTTTTTTCTTTTGTCTAAGTGATGGGATTGAATACTTTCATCAGAATGGGCTCGTTGAATATTCATATTCTGCTTATATTGTGCAGCAGCCACATGGGAAGCTGTAGTAGGATTTCAAAGCAGAAAATAGTAACTCTGATGAGAAGACTGTTATGTGTGGGTGTTTAGAAGTTATGAATATGAGATTAAACAGAGTAAATTCTATTTTAACGATCTGTGCAAAATGGAAATGTGATTTTAAGCAGATGGTTAAAAATATTATAAAGCAGTTTTATTCAAAGAAAATTACAGACATTTAAAAGTCCTGATTTATTTTAGCTTTAGTTTTCTTGAAAATTGGAGAATTTTTTTGGAGGGGAGGGGAGCTAAATTATACAAATGAACATTTTAGAAGAATCATTCATTTTATTGTTCTCTTTTGCAGCTTCTCTCCCTGTGACTAGTGTCTTTACCTCTTCCTTTTCCATCCTTTCTCTCCTACTGTCCTTAGTATCTCTTGCATTGACCCCTCCAGGGCCTCATCTAAACTCATCTTTATTGTAACATTCTACCCTCTTCCCTGCCAGGGAAAGTGCATCAGAATGAAATTGGCAAGATCTTTTAACAGCTTGTCTTTACTACTCTGTTGCCAGAAAAGGGAAAATGGCTATTTATATGGTCCATTTCCACAAGCTGCTGTTAAATTATGGGCCAAGTTTCTTTTACAACAGTGGTTAATATTTCTTGATTGACTACCTGGCAGACTGCACTGGACTAATCCAACCTATGAGTGAATGGGATTTCCCTAGATCTGGGCAGGGTTCAACAGAGGCTTCACTTGGATATTCGGAAGTGGGTTTTTATTATTGACTTTTGTTTACACTAATTGCAGAGTGTGAGCTGATAGTATTGGGTTGAGTCATACGGCATTAACATTTATTACGTCAAAAATGGTCAAGTATCCGCATTGTCATGTGGTTCAGCTTAATAGACAATAAATATTTGTTGATTGGAACTGAATAGACTATAGAAATCATTCTATAAACATTTGAGGTAGTGTATCAGAAATACAGACGCACAGTAAACCAATAAACTACAAAACAAACCCATTAAGAACAAAGAAATTCTCAATTAGCATAGGAGGTTTAAACAGGGAGGTAAATAAGACACAGATAAACACACTATAAGGTCCTCCACAATTGCAACAGTTTGGTATAAACTTGGAAGTTAACTTTCTGCACCAAAACAATAATGGCAATGACAAGGACAAGCAACATTTATGTAGCACTTACTATGTGCCTGGCTTAGTGCTAAGTGCTTTATGTACATTTTGCATTTAATCCCTATGAAACCCACAAACCTATTAGGGAAATTATTATCCATCCCCATTTTACAGATGAAGAAGTTAAACGTTTTATTATCTTGAAGGTGAAAACAGTCCAGTTTCTTAGAGATACATTAAATTGAAAAAAAATCTTAATGTCATCGGCATCACTTGAGTAAATGTAGCAAATCTTTTATAAGGATGCTCTTTTTTTTTTAAATAGCTCTTGGGCCTTGGGCAAATATTCTCAAGCATAAGAATCACCGGAGGACTTTCCCCTCAGCCAAAATTTGGACCTTATGGGTCTTTGCTCCTCCAAGTATGGTCTTTATGACAAAATTATTGGCATGGCTTAGGAGCTTATTAGACGTGCAGGATCTCAGGTGTCACTCCAGAAGGCATCAGAACCTTATTTTAACAAGATTGCCAGGTGATTTGTATGCACATTGAAGTCAAGAAGTGTGGCTTTAAGTGTGGAAGAGCTCCCATGTGTCTGAATTCCAAACAGACTCCCAAGGTGACTCTGATGTAGGTGATCAATGGTGAGCTCATACTTTATAAAACTCTGCCCCAGGACACAATACCAAAATGCAGTCCATGGAAAGCACTACTGCAAGCAATTTGAGAAGCTAAAGGGTCCAGAGTCAAGACAATATGAGATATGCACGCACAACAGTTGGTGTTCTGATACTCAGGCTGGATCCAAGAATAAAACCCAGGATATTGGCAGGGCTTCATCAACTCTTTCATCCCAACGGGCAGAGGAGAACGTTTTCCTTATATGAAGAGGAGTAGCAGACTGGTCCATCTCAGACATGAAATTCTTAGACACTAAAACCATAACTAAAAAAATTGTGCCGATTTGGCATTGAGTCCTTAATGTGTTTGTATTTAACTTTTTAAACGACTTAAATTATTTACCACTAGGACAAAGTGATGCTGCAGTAAGGTGCATGATTTATTTTGTGGCTGCAAGGCGCCAGGTACGCTCTCCTACCTACTCCCAGGGTTTATGATCAGATAATGAATTAACTTCTACTTCTGGAAATTTGGAGTGGTCCTAAAAGGAGAATATTATATAATGGAATGGATTAATCTGTAGTATGGATCCCACTTTCAGGCGCTCCAAATTTCTCACCACTTGCCCCTAAAGAATGAGAGTGTGGCAGGGGAGGGGTAGGTTTTAGGGGGCAAAGTGCAGCCATCCCTGTTGTATAGCTAAGAAAACAGCTACCACAAGGGGGAGCAAAGTCACAGAATTAGACTCAGTTGACTGTCTCCCAAATTGGACTGACCCTAGGGGGCTTTCTGGATTTTAACTCATAGGCAGTCTCCATATAAGCTTTGTGAGGCAAAATATGGGAAAGATAAGGATAACCTGAAGAGATAAAACTATGAAAAGAAGAACTGACTTGTGAATCACACTGATTGGCTGGATCAGAAGAAAACCACCAAGGGAAAACCATCGATCAGTCATACACAGTTCACTGTATGTGATCCTGCTTCACAAGTTTAAAGGAATCATAAGTTCGTAGGCAGAAGAATAGCAAATTGGGAAAACCCAATTTGGAGGCAAGTAGATGTGGGCTGGAATTCTGGCCCAGCCAGGCCTTTACACATTTACTGAACTTTCCAGATTCTCTCTGTAAAACGAGGACAATAGTATTCACCTTGTAGGGTTCTTATAAGAATGTATGCAAAATGCTTTGTTTTATTTGGGACCCAACCTTCTACAACAATAAAATGGTGGCTTACTAATATTAAGACATGAACATTCAAAAAAAAAGTTTATTGACAGTTTGTTGGGCACTATGATAAAATCAAAGATGATTAAGATACTGTCTCCAATTTTTAAATAGCTTTCTCTCCAAGATTAAAACTGAGATAACAGTAACAAAGATAACTGAGTAGGTACAAAGATCTGGTGTTCTTGTAATTTTTAAGGATTATCTCAGTAAGTGCTTATAACATTCCCAGGAACTAGGCATTAACCCATTTTACAGATAAGGAGACTGAGGCCCCAAGAGATGCAGTAATTTTTATCAGCTCACTTAGGAAAGCAGCAGAGATATGATTCACCTCTGGGTACACTGTCTTTGGGGCTTGTAACTACCACGGTGCTTTAGGTCTAAACTCAGCCAACAATTCATTCCCAGGGGTTGCATTCTCTGCACCAAGTTGTATTTCCCAAGTGCAAATATGAAATAAATCCCAATAGCACCATGGATGGATGACATGAATCACATTTAGATTTGACTACAATTATCGCCAGAGTGTGCTGCTTGCCTCTGGTCTCTCCACCCCCATAGCCAACTCATCCTTCCATGCTGCCAACAGTTATCTTCATAAAACATGTATGTGATCATGACCCTTCTCTACTTAAAAGGCTCCCTGCTGTCTGCAGAACTGTGTCGTAGAGCTCAGCACAGGAGGCCTCTCCCAGTTGGCCCTGACCTTCCTTCTCAGCCTCTGCTTTGGAATATCCTGGCTCATCACGCTACACTCTTATATAAGACAGCCCCACGTGAAATTAGGGCAGTCTGCGATTCCGTAGTTAACCTCCTGTGTGGCAAAATGGAAACAAAACATTTTTTTTTTTACATTTTTTCCGTACATTCTATTCTGTCGTTATAAAGTAAAAAGATTTGCTTAACAATTAAATTTTAAAAGGCCATACAATTAAAAACAATGTGCACACACTACCGCTTGAAACACACATATATTTAAATTTTTAAAATATTTTTCACCTCCCATCAGAGATCTGGTATTTTAGAGGAGGGCATCCTGTAACTCATTTGCAATTCTCCCAGAGTACGATTCTCCTTCTTCTCCGTGGAATGCAACACTTTCCCTCTCTAAGGTGGCAAACTACTTACTACTCACCCTTTAAATGCAGTTCAAATACCACTTCTGTGGGAAGCCTTTCTCCCCAAACCTCTTACGCAGTCCACTTTTCTTTCTTCAGGGCTCGCAAAGCCGGCAGTAGCTCTCTTATAGCATCACAGTACCGCCTGTAATTACTTTGTAAAACAATAGACCGTGAGATCCTTTAGGGCAGGGTTCTACTTTCTGAATCCTTAGCTCTTACTTGGTGTTTGGTTCGCAGTAAGAAATTTTATCACTGGATACGTGAATGAATGATTAAAGTCTCGAAGTCCCTAGTCTTCTTTAGATCTAGCAGGGAAAACATTTGATACTGGACACGCCTTTGGACAAATCACTTTCGTAAATCAGGCCCATAATATTGGAGAAGGAAGGTCCCAAACGCTAAATGTGTCCGTCAAAACCTGGTGACATCCTAAGTGTGACCTGTTGCCCCACCACGCCTTTCCCGCCATCCTAGCCCCCTCCAGCTGCTTCTAGGATGGGGAGAATAATGGTGTTCAAGATGGGTATTTTTCTCTGCCTGATCAAACAGCTTAGCTCTTCTTTGATTCTTAACAGCAAAGACATTCACAATTCAGTCTCCAGTGTTCCTTCTGGGGTTTGGAGTGACATCTTGGAGTGACATCCTTTTCTTCCATGGAGACATCCAAAGTCTGGATTTCCCCACTGTACACTGAAAAGAGCCCCACCACAGCGCTCACCCTCGGCCAAAGACAGGCCGCCGGGTCGGGAGGGGTTTCCCAGCTGCTGGGGCTGCGCAGCTCGGGGAGGAGCTGGGGGCGTTGCCCACGGCCGCCGGGCTCGACGCGCAGGGCCGGGCTGCGGTTGGCCACAAGAGGCGTCCATCTTCCCGGACAAGCGCGGCGCTTCCTCACCGCGCCGGGAGGGGGCGAGGGCGGAGAAGGGAACGCGCTGCCAAGCCGACCCCTCCCGCGAGCCCTGCCCCGCCTCGCCGAGCCCCGCGCGGCCTCCCCGGCCGCTGCCGCCCGTAGCTCGCTCCCCAGATGCCGGGGAGCCGCGGGCCGTGAACGTGCCGGCAACTTTGCGGCCTCCGGGGGCGCGGCTCCTCCGGGCGCGTGTACGAGTGTGTCTGTCGCCGGCGGCCTCCTGGGGGCAGCAGCGGAAAGGGGGTCGGGGGAGAAAGAGGCAGCCTCGGCGCACGGTGGCCCAGGAGGCAGAGGCCCCGCGAGGCGCCGGCGGTGGAGACCTAAACTCCGCCGGGGCTGTGCCCAGGACGCGTTCTTACGGTGCGGCAGCCGCCCTTGCGGTCGGCGCCCGGGACTTGCTTTAGGATCGCGATTCCTCTTGCCTGCCCGGGGCAGTAGCAACCGTGTGTGCCGACGGAGGAGCGGCAGTAGCACCCCCAGCCCGGGCGGGACCCCCGAGCGCCGGAGCCGGCGGCTGGAGCAGGAAGGGAGAGTCGCGGCGCCCGCCCTCCCCGGCTGGCCCTGCCCCGCGCGCCCCGTGCGGGTTGCTAACAATGGTGCGGAGCGCCGGCGCGATTCCCGCGTCCGCCCAGCGGTCGTAGAGGAAGTGGACGGGCTCCGGGTGGGGTGGGAGGGAGACGCCCCCCACCGCTCGCTTGCTGGAGTTTGCCGGCGCGCCGGGCCTCTCCGGCCCCGAACCCTAGGCTCCCCTCAGCATCACCGACGGCAGCTCGATCCGGAGAGTATGGTGCCAGCGCCCGGGTTAATCTAGTCCTCGGCTCGCTCCTTTTTTTCCTCCTCCTCCTCCTCTCCCTCCCCCTTTCCCTCCTGTCGGTGCTGCCTCTGGGTTCCCGGCGTGTGGGAGTACAACTCTCTGCCTCTCCGAGGAGACTGGTCGGTGACCCTCTAACAGAACTTGCCCGCTGAAAGCAAACCCAGAACAGCTGGATAATGTCCACTCCGAGCAGATTCAAAAAGGACAAAGAGATCATAGCCGAGTATGAAAGTCAAGTCAAAGGTAAGGATGGGAGCGGCTGCCTTGCTCCTTTTGTGTGCTTTCTTGTCATTGTGCTCCGGGAGTTGCATTTCTCACTGGGGGTCTGTGTTGGAGGGAGGTGGTGAGGGACAGCTAGAGCGCCTCGTTGAGCCACCCGGGGCTTCGTGGAAGCCAATCCCAGTCCCAGTCCCGTCAAGCCCACAGGGAGCTGGAAACCGGGTGGCTCTCCGCCGCTGCCAGGGCGCCCCTCCAATAGAGGAGAACTGGCTTTAACTTAACCACCTTCAGCCGGGCAACTTACATAGGAGGCAGGCAACAGCAGTGGTTCCTGCCCAGTTATCATCACCGTCATCCTTATTATTTTTTTTAAACGATACCATTGTCACAACGTAATTTTTTTTAAGGAGTCATTTTTTGAAGTCTGGCTCCGAAGTGCGCTAGAGCTTCATTGAGTGCAGGCAATTTTTGACATTCGCACTGTTCACTAATTTATCAGGGCGAGTCCCGCTTTTATAAAATAGCTCCCTAAAAGCTGGGCAGTTAAACCAAGCAAGGACTAGTGGAATCTGACTCCTCCTTTTAATCTCTCACACTCACACTGGAATATTGCTTTATCATTTGTTGGAGGCCACTTGCATGTAAAATGAAGGTTTGAATATTCGAGTAGTAGTTTCCATCCATTTACATTGTCAACTGATGAAGGAATCTAATTAAGGTTGATTACGCATTTTTACTTAACGTGCCTTGTGGTTTAAAAAATATATTTTCTCTCCAGTACAAGTATTTTGTGTTGCTGTTGAAGAGTTCAATAAACATATATTTGGGTTTTTTTTTTTCCTCCTTTATGGTCTCTCATGGGTAGCTTTTCCCATCCATTGAGACAATGGATGGAGTGTTGAGATCACTGCTGTTCTTTGGAATATTCAAAGCAAAGTTGATAAAAATTGCTTTGTAGACACCTGTGTTTGTACAGACACAATCTTATGAAAGGACTGCAGAGAAAGGCGTTCCTGTACTTGTCTTGGGAAAAGCAGGAGCAGACTGGGGGTTCTTTTGTGTGGTCAAGTTGTGAAAATGCTTGGAGTCCTGTGAGAGGACCTGGTGGGGAAACCCTCTGTCAATCAGTGTGAATCTGGACCATCTCATCATGGCCAGAGACAAACACAATATGCAAGCCCAGAGACCTAAGGTTCCTTTAGGATGACTCCAATAATGGAGTTAAGATGAACACTGTTCAGGAAACACAGATTTTTATCTGCATGCAATTAAGATAATTTATACTTGTAGGAACTGGTTACACTGACATGGAAGTTATGTTAGCAGAGAAGTAATTATTTGCTTCGAGACAGGTAAACTTTCTAATGAGCATAACCTTTCTTTTCTTAACGGTCCAACACAGCCAAAAGTCTTTCATACTGAGGTAGAACTCTTGTTCACAATCACCATTTCTCTGTGTGGTTTTTCCACGTGGCTCTTTGTGGCAGGTCTTCAAGGGGCAGCAGTCTGGTTTTCCTGCTGCTTGGAGCACTGACTTGTAGAATGTATTTCCAAGTATTGGTTTCGGTATTTCTGCTCTAAGGTCATTTGTCCATGATCAGGTCTTTATCTGAAAAATATTCTCATGATTAATCTCTTTCAGAGTATGAATTTTATAGTTATACGGTTACTTATATGCTTTGAGGGTATAGGCCATCTATATGGATTTAAAAATAAATACAATGGGGACTTCCCTGGCAATCCAGTGGTTAAGACTCCGTGTTTCCAATGCAAGGGGTGCAGGTTCGATCCCTGGTCCGGAAGCTTGAGATCCCACATGCTGTGGGGCACAACAACAACAAAAATAAATAAATAAAATAAAAATCAATAGAATGGGATGTGTTGCAGTGCTTAAAATGTGTCCATCAAATCCAGTCCAAGGAAAAATCACAAACATGGTAAAAATTACTTTTGGAACAAATTCTGTCCCATAGAGAGTGATCTGTCTATTCCCTTCAACCCTCCTCACTTACCTGTGAGTCCTCAGCCTTCTTTATGGCTCTTTACTACACCTGACCTGCCCTTTTCATCAGAGCCTGTGTCCACACTTCTTCTACTTCCCCTGTACTACTTACACATCCTGTGTCTAACCCAGATCCTTATATTCATATGCAAATATGGGAATAGGGAAATATCAATACAATGGAATTGGACCATATACACCTTGAATGGCACACATTCACCTGAATTTACTAGGCAAAATCAAGAAGGCAGTGGAAGAGAAATGAGTTAAGTAGTTAAATAGAGCATGAGGCCCGCTGTCCTGTGCAGTGAGAATAGGTCCCTTATTAAGGATAGTTTCAGAGGTAGGATCCTGGTTTTCTGTTTCTCTTCCTGAGCCCCTCTTTAAGGGTGAGTATCTCACCCTGGCAGATGCTAGTCCACTGCTTAAAGGTAGGTGGTTTTGGAACAACCAACTCTTTCACTTCTAACAGGTATTTCATCTGACGGTAAACAAAAGAAAGTGGCTTATTCTGTTGCTGGAGGAAAACCTAGCTGTGCTGGACTCATTAAGAGAAGGCATTGGTCTCTTCCCAATGAATAAAGACGTAAATATTGGACTCTGCGTGATTTAAGTGTATCTGTGATACACTTAAATGTATCAAGAGTCATTTTTGATTATATGGGACTTTTTTACCTTCTGACTTGAATCTAACATTCTGGAGTATTGTCCTTTCTTATTCTCTCCCATTTCCCCTAATACCAGTTGCATTTATCTCAGAATTTCTGAGGTAAGGGTTTGATTTAAAAGAATGACTCCACAGATGTGGGATTTAGCCACTGTGGCTGCAAGCATGTGTTTAGGAAACAGACTTCATGGGGCTATTTTCAGTGTGAAAAGAACCATCCTAGGTGTAACGTGTAATTTTATGCTGTAATTTTATGGGTAAGACCATAAATGTATCCAATGAGATGTATCATGTAGGGCAAGTCACTTAGCTTCTTCCTGGGTTTTGGTTTTCTTATCTGTAAGATAAGGAGTTTAGATTCTCTCAGTCCTAAGGGTCTTTGAGTCTAATAGAAGATGTCATGTCAGTTCACATTAATTATGCAGTAAAATTTTCAAGCTTTTTGCGTTTTCTCTTGGCTGCCCTGTTTTGAGGAAGGTTACCTTTGCTTTAACTTTTTTCATAATTCACAAACACTATGTATTATCTGATTTCTCAAGGAATTAAAATGTAATACCACAGAAAATACAGAAAAATAATAAAACCACGTTCAGAAAAGTAGAGCATAGAATTGTAAGAGGGGGAAGAATTGAGAATTATACAAGTAGTTAAAGGAATAGATATGTTTAAATCGAGGACAAAAGGACCCCAAGCAATAATTTAAAAGATTAATGTGTTAGTTAATGTGTTAACTATAGGAGGAGAAAGACTGCTTCATGCATGTTGGTCAACTTCCCAAAGATTTAGAATCCAGAGAAATTAATCTCTTATTTGTGTGGACCCTTAAACAGCAAGATTGTCTGGAAAAGTGTATGAAACTCAAACCAGTTGACTACACTACTTTTAGCATCTCTGGCAAGATCGTAGCAAGTGGCTAACAGAAGGTTTGGGGATTATCTGTAGATTTTAGAGATCTAGTAATTTTTGAATTCTGCAGCAGAAATATTATGGAGCCCATGTAAAAAATATTGGTTCACATATAAGAGTCAGAAGAAACAAAAGACACATTTTGTGAGGTGGAACTCATGGATGGGAGGTTGTGTTTATTTTTAATAATGCGTGTTGTTAGTTGCTAAGAATTGACAGCTATTATTTGCACTATTTTCCTGAGGATAATCTCATACTCATCTATGTGCCATACGTGCAGGAAGTGCCAAGAAAATCTGTTGTTTTTCAACCGCTCTGCTGCCTGAACTACAAATAGTACATTTTGGTAGCAGATGGAGCATAAGGAAATGCCAGTTCAATTTAATATGACCTCCCATCATGTGATAGGTTTCAATAGGGAAATTAAAAGTGCTACTGTCACTCATAGGGAACCTGTGTCTACCTTTAATGTTCTTCATTTAACTTGCAATCAAAAACAACAATTTAAATTACGAATTAAAACTTTATAGCTGGGAAGGACTTTAAACATTTCCTGTCCAGCCCACTTCAGCAGTGCAAGGAGGCATAATGTCAGTTACACAATTAACTGTAACATATGTGGGACTGGAACCCAGGTCCTCTGCTTTTCGGTAACAGTGGTTTACTTTTAGATTCCTCACAAAGAAGAGTAGGAGATAGAACACTTACCTGTTTAGACTTTACATCCGTTGAAGGAATCATAGTTGGATGGACTAGAGAACAGCAACTCTGGTCCGTTAACAGGAGGAGTTAATTAAATTGATTAACCATAACTAAGTTGTTTTTTCACCAAGATCATTTCAAGAAACCACAGTGCCCAGGCAGCAGCTTCACAAGGTGGTTTAAAGATCAAGGGGAAAAAAATATGGTGAATATGTACAAATGTAACGTGCTTGAAATTTTGGTCATACTAAGTGAAGCTACTGCAATAAGCCCTCTTATGTTGTCCAGAAAACCTGATTTGTTTCATGAACTTCAAAGTATCTTAAGAAATAGTTTTGGAGAAATGTTTAACCAAAGCATGCTCTGAAATACAGTGAGGGTTGGAGTATGCTATGGGATGGTAAATCTGAGCTCTAATTGTCTAGATTGCTTTGCTTACTCCTGTGCTGTGTGATGACCAGGTCAGGAACCTCAGCTCTGGTCCAGTTTGAGGGTCTACTTTGTGGACTGAGCAGACCCTTTTTTATGCTAACTATTTTTATTTCAAGTTACATAACTGAGCATTAAGGTTAAAAAAAAATACGGAGTAAACTGTATGTCTAATCACTCAGTCTACCTTTGTTTTAGTGGTTTGAAGGCAGAAGTTGGGAATAGAGACAGTTACTAGAAGACATTTTTAGTTATTTGAAGGTATTTTTATTCATTGGACCCAAATTACTTTCTAATTTATTGACAACATATATATGCTCACCTGTTGGTATGTCAGGATGGGAAAAAAACAGAACATAGTGTTCAAGAGCAGAAACTGGTGTTAGCCATTCAGCCCTGCCACTAATAATATATTTGAGCCCTAACAGTCAACTTCTTCATCTGTAAAATGGGGATAATAATAGTACTTACCTCCTTGCCTTTGTGAGGCTTCTGTGAGGTGATTTGTGGAAAGCCTTTATCACACGCTTGGCACTGATAAATAGTCTATAAAAATTAGGCCTTGTTATCTGTTTCATTTTGGTTTTCTTTATGTTTCAACTGCTTCTTGTTACATTCTGACTTAGATAAGCTTTTTGAAATTCAAATACATAATCACCAATCTGCTGCCTAAATAGATCCCAAAGGGGGCGACTCTTAAATCATCCTGATAAAGTCCTCTGTACTTTTAGAATGGAGTGAGTTTCATGGTGGGATTAAAAAGGGATGTGTGATAGGCAAACCAGAGAGATTCCCAGCTCCTTATAAGGTGGATTTTTTTTTTATTGTGTCATTCCTTTTTATCCAAGTACAAGTAACAGCTGAAAAGCACATTTCCTGGGCTGCCATGTGTTTGCTTACAATTTTTGTTTTACATTTTCTCTACCTTTAATGATGCCAAATGGAAAATGAAAACTGTAGTACAATCAATTGATTTTATTTACCCATGGTGAAAAGAATTCTTATGATGTCAGATAAAGTCTCTGACTTAATTTCATAGTTTTGAGCAAAATATTTTGTTTTAAAATCAATATAGAAATGAAAAATTTCACTTGTACCTGCTAATTTGCTTTTGCTTCATTTGAAAGCACTTTGATTTTTTTTCCAGCTTTATTGAGATATATTTGACATATAACAGAAAGCACTTTGATATTAAAAATTATTGTCTAGGGCTTCCCTCGTGGCGCAATGGTTGAGAGCCCGCCTGCCGATGCAGGGGACACGGGTTCGTGCCCCGATCCGGGAAGATCCCGCATGCCGGGGAGCGGCTCGGCCTGTGAACCATGGCCGCTGAGCCTGCGCGTCCGGAGCCTGTGCTCCGCAGCGGGAGAGGCCACAACAGTGAGAGGCCCGCGTACCGCAAAAAAAAAAAAAATTACTGTCTCTGTATCTCCCACACTTCCTGGTATAGGGCTTCATTAAACATTAATTGAATGAATAGAGTAAATGTTTTGAATTATCATTCCTTTATAGTATAAACTAACATGGCGATCATTCAGAATTATCTAGGGTGTCCTATGAAGTATTACCACAAAATTAAACTGAATTCAAATGTGTAAGTTACACACATTTAGAAAGTCACAGAGCTGGAAACAGTCTGAGTGTCCAACAATGGAGAATAGTTAACTAAATTCCCCTGGGGAATGGTTAACTAACTTGTGCACATGGAATGTTATGGGGTCATTAAGAGTGGTTTTTGAAGAACGTTTTATGGTATGGAGAAATATTTTATAATAATTGGGAAAAAGAGAGACCATTAAAAAAAAAAAAAAAAGCATGGTTAGGACAAGCTAAAACAGAGCTAAATTGATGTATAGCTACGTACATACACGTGTGTCAGCCATACTGGGTAGTGGGATTTCAGCATGAGGAGAAACCGTAGTTGGACCTCAGTCTTATATGTCACCAACAAATGAAATAAAACACCACTCCCTCCAAGTCAGATGTTCTGTGAAGTCAAAAGTTTATAATTAAAGTTAACTTCCATGGCGGGGGGAAAAAAGGATGGTGAAATAATAATAATGAAAAATAATCGTAACAGCAGCTAACAGTTATCGAGCGCTCAGGGTGTGCCAGTCACTGTCATGGCTGCTTTGCATGGGTGGACTCAGCTTTCTATGTACATACCAAGCTATAACGCATGGCGGGAGGAGTTTCCGGTTATTTTTCCTGTTTGGTATAGGTTGTATTTCCTGTACTTTTGGACCTCAGTACATCCTCTCCTTGGTAAATTTCCTGGCCTAATGCAGGAATCTCACTTTGAGACCCACCCTCCTTCAGGATGGGGGTGGGGCAAGGTGCATCCAAGCGAAATTGAACCTCTGCTGATCCGGTTTGTTCACAGGACAGTTTCAAACTTTCTGTTTGCTTACAGCTCAGTGATATAGTTTGGTTTTTTTCTTGCTTTGAATTCAGCTAACAGTTCGTAGGTTGGGGGGTGGGAGGGTGGGAAGAAGCAGCCTCTCTTTTTCTTTTCTTTTCTTGGGTGAAATATATATACAAGCGGGTACAGAAAATTATTTACAATTTAATGCATAATAATAAAATGAATACCTGGTTAGTAGCCACCCAAGTTAAGAAATAGAACATTAGCAGTGTCTAGAAACCCCCACATTGTCCCCTTTCTAACAAATCTCTCTTCATCCTATTGCCCCCTCAATAACAATTCTGAATTTAGTATTAATCATCCCCTTGTTTTCTTTAAAGTTTTATGATAGTTTTATAGTTTTCGTTATCGTTTTGATGTACGTTATATCCATGCATCAAAAATACAGAGCCCTTTTGAACACATACCAGATTTTTTAATGATATTAAAGAATTGATGTTGGGTTTCCCTGGTGGCGCAGTGGTTGAGAGTCCGCCTGCCAATGCATGGGACACGGGTTCGTGCCCCGGTCTGGGAAGATCCCACCTGCCGCGAAGCGGCTGGGCCTGTGAGCCATGGCCGCTGAGCCTGTGCGTCCGGAGCCTGTGCTCCGCAACGGGAGAGGCCACAACAGTAAGAGGCCCGCATACCGCAAAAAAAAAAAAAAAAAAGAATTGATGTTAATTAAAAAAATAATAGTATTTTGGCATGTATAACAAATCTTTATCTTTTAAATATATGTGCTGAAGTATTTGGGGATGGCTAAGATTTGCTTCAATATAATCTGGGGGAAGGAGGAAGTAGGTGGGAATACAGATAAAATAAGATTAGCCAGGAATTGATAATTGTTGGGTACATGGGGTTCATTATTTTATTCTCTTTACTTTTGTGTATGTTTAAAATTTTCTCTAATAAAAAATTTTCAAAGTAAGTATGCCTTCTTATGACTTCCATTTTTCACTCAATGTTATATTAAGATTGATCTACATTAATGTGTGTAGCTATCATTAATTTATTTTCACTGATATATAGTATTCCAGTGCATGAAAATACGGGAAGCTATTTATTCTTTATTTATTTATTCATTCTTTATGACATTTGGGTTATTTGCACTTTTTGCCATCATGATTAATAATAGTATATAAAATGCTGTGAGTGTCTCCTTGTGTACATGAGTTTCTCTATGTATACTTGCTGGGTCATAGGGAATGTGCATGGTCAACTTTACTAATGTCAAACTTTTCTCTAAGTGCTTGGTAGTTATTCTCTTACCAGCAGTGAATGAGAATTCCACATCCTGAAAAACACTTAGTATGGGCCAATGTATTAGTTAAGGTAAAGGCTAAACTATAATAATAAAGAGAACCTTGAAAGACAATAACCTAAAAAATGTAGAAATTTCTCACACAACAGTCTGGAGGTGTGCAGTCTAGGCTACCAGGACAGTTTTGTCTCCTTAAATTATTTGAGTTTTCTCCATCTCGTTCCTCTGCCATCACCTAGGGAACTGAACTTGTATGCCTGGTTGAAACTGGGTCTTAAGTATATCCATGTTCTGACTTACAGGAAGGAAAATGAGTCTTGAGGAGCATATGGCCAATGTGTTAAAATCCAGGCCAGAAATAATACAGAGAATTTCCATTCATTTAACTGGTGAGAACTTAGTCACAGGACATCTTGCTGCAAGGGATGCTGGCAAATGTAGTCTCCCTGGGCAGCCCTGTTTTCAGCTACAACTTCATGACCATGAAAGGAGAGAACAGATTTGGACAACCAGTAGTCAGCATGAAGACAAGGTTTTTTGGAGAGGGAATCTACTGGGGTAAAATGGTATTTTGGCTTAATTTGTATGTCTTTGATTGCTGATGAGATAGAGCATCACATGTTTAAGGGCCATTTGCTTTTGTCACTAAAATGCTTATTCATACCTTTGCCCATTTATCTGTTGGTTTGTCTTTTTCTTATTGATTTGTGCATTTTGTTTGGTTTTGGTTTTGGTATGTTCTTAATATTGATCTTTTGTCAATTATATCTGTTGCAAATATCTTCTCCCTGTTTGTAGTTTGTATTTTCACATTTTAAAAAGATATCTCTGGATAAACAGAAGTTGCTCATTTTAATTTGTTCACATGTATCAATTATTTATATTTGGTGTTTAAGCAATCCTTCCCTACTCTAAGGTCAGAAAGGTATCTGTCTATATTATCTTATGAATGTTTTAAAATCTTTTGACATAAAAGTTATTAATTTATCTGAAGTTATTTTTCATATTGTGAACTAGGGATATAGTTTTTTTCATGTGGATGACCAACTTTTTTCATTCCACTTGCTAAATAGTTTCTTCTTTTAAAAAGTAATCTACTAGCTACTTCTGTCTTGATCAGAGTTTCATGTATACATGTGTCTATCTTGACACTCTATTGTGTTCCATTGGTTAATTTATAAATTCTTGCACATACCACACTATCTTAATTACTATAGCCCTATAATAAGTCTTATATTTGGTAGGCCAAATTCTCCTTCCTTATACCCTTTCAGAAGTATCTTGGTGATCTTGGTCCTTTCTCTTTCATGTGCATTTTATTTATTTATTTATAAAATATTTATTTGGCTGTGTCAGGTCTTAGTTGCTGCATGCATGCAGGATCTAGTTCCATGACCAGAGATCAAACCCAGGCCCCCTGCATCGGGAGTGCAGAGTCTTAGCCACTGGACCACCAGGGAAGTCCCTCATGTGCATTTTAAAATCAGTTTTCCTTCCATGGGAAGCCCACAGGCATTTTGATTGAAACTGTGAAATTATAAAGCAATTAGCAGAGAATTGGCAACTGTATATTAGATTATAAGTTCTACTTACCCATGAATATGAATATTTCTCCATTTATTTAGTTGTTTTTAAATATCTTACTGTAAAGTTTTACATTTTCTATGTTTTTTGTTAGACTTATTTCACTTTTGTTACTAATGTTTATGAGATCTCTTTTAAAATTGTTTTCTAATTGTTTCTGGTATACAGAAATGCAGTTTACTTTAGCATATTGGTCTTATATCCAGCCACTTTGCTAGTTTATTATTATTTCAAATAATTTGTTCATATTTTGGTTAAAAAAACTTATTATTTGCAAATATAAAGACAACTATATTTCCTCCTTCCAAACCTTACGGCTTTAATTTATTCTTCTATTTTTGCCCTAGGCAGAATTTTGGGTATGACGTTAATAAACGTAGTGAATTGTCATTCTTTTCTTGTTCTGGATTTAAAGGGAGTGTTTTCAAGCCTCTCCTACCGTAAAGGATAATGATTGTTTTCAGTTTATTATAGATATTCTTATCAGGTTAAGTTTCATGTATTCTCTGTTTACTTGAAGTTCTTTTTTGTTTTGTTTTGTTTTTTTTGCTGTACGAGGGCCTCTCACTGTTGTGGCCTCTCCCGTTGTGGAGCACAGGCTCCGGACGCGCAGCCTCAGCGGCCATGGCTCACGGGCCCAGCCGCTCCGCGGCATGTGGGATCTTCGCAGACCGGGGCACGAACCCGTGTCCCCTGCATCGGCAGGTGGACTCTCAACCACTGCGCCACCAGGGAAGCCCTACTTGAAGTTTTAATCATTAATAGTTGGTTGAAAGTTATCCTTTTTTCTTTTTACATCTATTGATTTTTAAAAATATTTATTTATATATTTGGCTGCATTGGGTCTTAATTGTGGCACACGGGATCTTTCGTTGTGGCGCGTGGGCTCTTCGTTGCAGCACGCAGGCTTCTCTAGTTGCGGCATGTGGGCTGTGTAGTTGTGGCATGTGGGCTTAGTAGTTGCGACATGCAGGCTTATTGCCCACGGCATGTGGGATCTTAGTTCTTGGACCAGGGATCAAACCTGCATCCCCTGCATTGGAAGGCGGATTCTTAACCACTGGACCACCAGGGAAGTCCCTGCATCTATTGATATTATTTTTTCTTCTTTAATCTGTTAATGTAATGAGAAACATTTACAGAGTTTCTAATATTGAACCATCTCTGTATTCCAGAATTAAACCTATCTTCATCGTTGTATTATATATGTAAATAGTTGGATTCAGTTTGCCAATATTTAGTTCAGGTATTTTTGTTGTTGTTTTTTGTCTCTCAATTCTTGAATGAAGCAGACCCATGGCTTTCCTTTCAGATAATGTCCTCGTCTGGGTTCATATCTCAGTTATACTAGCCTAACAGAATGCATTGGAGAGTATTGCTTCTCTTTCTATTTTGTAAAAGAGTTTGAAATTTTGGAATATTCCGTCTCTTGAAAGGTCGGTAAAACTGCTTCTTTGGGCCTAGTTATTTTCTCTGTGTGAAGAGCTTTTACCTGCTAATCAGCAGTTAATCATTAGTTTTACTACTGATAGGATTATTTATTCTTTATATTTCTTCTGAAGTCAGTTTTGTTATGTTTTTCTAGAAATGTCTCTGTTTTGTGTAAGTTTTCAAATATATTGACATAACGTTGATGCTAGTATATTTTAAAATTTGGGCTGATCTGTATTTAATTTAAAATATTATTGTAGGGAATTCCCTGGTGGTCCAGTGGTTAGGACTTGGCGCTTTCACTGCAGGGGCAGCTGGTCAGGGAACTAAGATCCTGTAAGCCATGCAGTAGGGCCAGAAAATAAAAATAAAAAATTATTTTAAAATATTTATTTTTGCCTTATCGTTTTCTTGCTGAATCTTAAAAGGGGGTTGTCTATTTTTGTTGTTTTTTCTTTTTTATTGATTTCTGCTCTTGTCTTTACTCTCATCCTTTAAATTTTCTTCAGATTTATTCTGTTCTTTATCTGTTTTTTTTTTAAGTTGGACATACAGCTCATTTGTTTTTATCCTTCTTTGCTACTATAAGCATTTAAGGCAATAAATTTCTTTTCTAATGTAAATGTTATTTCTAATAAAAGCATCATTCTTAACAAAGGCATCTGTTCTTCTCCCCAATAAATATTCTCCCCTAATAAATATTTATGATAATTCCCCTTAGAGTTCCATCTTTGCTTCATCTAGAAAGTTTTGATGTGTAAAGTTTATTAAAATTAACTTCTAAGTATTTTGAATTTCTTATAATGGTTTCCCCTTTGCCCCATGAGGTATATAGGAGTGTGACTTTACATTAAAAAAAAAGCGAAGGGACTTCCCTGGTGGCACAGTGGATAAGAATCTGCCTGCCACTGCACGGGACACAGGTTCGATCCTTGGTCTGGGAAGATCCCACATGCCGCAGAGCAACTAAGCCCGTGCACCACAACTACTGAGCCTGCGCTCTAGAGCCCACGAGCCACAACCACTGAGACCACGTGCCACAACTACTGAAGCCCGTGCACCTAGACCCCGTGCTCTGCAACAAGAGAAGCCACCGCAATGAGAAGCCCGCGCACCGCAACAAAGAGTAGCCCCTGCTCGCCGCAACTAGAGAAAGCCCGTGCGCAGCAACGAAGACCCAATGCAGCCAAAAATTAATAAATAATTAATTAAAAAAATTTTTAAGTAAAGATATTTATCTTTTTTAAAACATATAGTTACTACATTGCAATCTGAGAGTAATCGTGTTTGAAATTAGTTGGGGATTATTTCCTCTTACTGTTCTCTGGAGGAATTCATGTAAGACTGGAATTATGTGACTCTTAAATGTTTAGTAAAGTTATCCAAGTTTAGTATTTTCATCAAGAAAAAAATCTTTCGGGACTTCCTTGGCAGTCCAGTGGTTAAGACTCCGCCCTGCCAATGCAGAGGGCACAGGTTCGATCCCTGGTTCGGGGAACTAAGATCTCACGTGCTGTGTGGCATGGCCAAAAAATAAATAAAATTTTAAATAAGAAAGAGAAAAAAATCTGTCATTGCTTTCAAATTTACAAATTTTCTTTTTTTTTTTATGGCTGCGTCAGGTCTTCGTTGCTGTGCATGGGCTTTCTCTAGTTGCAGCAAGTGGGGGCTGCTCTTCTTTGCAGCGTGCAGGCTTCTCATTGCGGTGGCTTCTCCTGTTGCCGAGCACGGGCTGTAGGCGCGCGGGCTTCAGGAGTTGCAGCACATGGGCTCAGCAGTTGTGGCTTGCGGGCTCTAGAGCACAGACTCAGTAGTTGTGGCCTGCGGGATCAGTAGTTGTGGCACACGGGCCCTACAGAGCACAGGCTTCAGTAGTTGCAGTACGTGGGCTCAGTAGTTGTGGCTCTAGGGTGTGTGGGCTTCAGTAGTTGTGTCACGCAGGCTCAGTAGTTGTGGCTCACGGGCTCTAGAGCGCAGGCTCAGTAGTTGTGGTGCACGGGCTTAGTTGCTACACGTCATATGGGATATTCCTGGGCCAGGGCTCAAACCTGTGTCCCCTGCATTGGCAGGTGGCTTCTTAAACACTGCACCACCAGGGAAGCCCCACAAATTTTCCAATTTACTGACATAGAATTGTTTATAGTATTCTTGTATCTTTTTAGTCTCTGCAGTGTCTGCAGTTATACTTCTTTTCTGTTAATAACAATTGTTTGTATGTGTGCCTTCTCCCGTTTATTCCTTGATTGACTTTGCCACAGGTATGTTTATTTTTAGTCTTTTCAAAGAACTAGTTTTTTGCTTCTTTGAGTTACTGTTGTATGTTTGTTTTCTATTTTATTAGTTTTTCCTCCTTGTGATTCCCTTCCTTTTACTTCTTTGTGAGCATTATTTGCTCATCCTTTTTAAAATTCTTATTTTCCAAGTTCTTACTTTTCTTCTTTTCTAAAGTAAACGTGTAAGTAATAAAATTTTCTCTAAGTACTGCTTTACCTGCATTCTACAAAAATTTTTTTACATGTTTATTGTTTAATTTGGGGGCATAGCAAATGTAGCTCTTCTTTTTTTTAATTGAAGTATAGTTGATTTACAATGTTGTGGTAGTTTCAGGTATTCAGCAAAGTGATTCAGTTATATATATAACTGAATATATATATTACATATGTAATATATATATATTTTTTCAGATTCTTTTCCATTTTAGGTTATTATAAGATATTGACTATAGTTCCCTGTGCTATATAGTAGGTCCTTGTTGTTTATTTTATATATAATAACGCATATTTCTATAAATTTTTTTTTTAAAGAATCAATTTAATTTATTTAATTAATTTATTTATTTTTGGTTGCGTTGGGTCTTCGTTGCTGCACACAGGCTTTCTGTAGTTGTGGTGAGCGGGGGCTACTCTTCCTTGCAGTATGCAGGCTTCTCATTGCAGTGGCCTCTCCTGTTGCAGAGCACGGGCTCCAGGCGCGCGGGCTTCAGCAGTTGTGGCACACAGACTCAGTAGTTGTGGCTCACAGGCTCTAAAGAGCAGGCTCAGTAGTTGTGGCGCACAGGCTTAGTTGCTCTGTGGCATGTGGGAACCTCCCGGACCAGGGATCGAACCCCTGTCCCCTGCATTGGCAGGTGGATTCTTAACCACTGTGCCGCCAGGGAAGTCTCTATAAATTTTTATATGTAGTGTTTTTGTTACCTTTCAGTTCTGTGTATTTTCTAATTTCCATTATGTTTTTTTTCTGTGACTCATAATCTGTTTAAAAGTGTGTTTTAAATTTTTCAGATATACGAAGTTATTTCATTTATGGTTTTATTACTGATTTCTAACTTAATTGCATTGTCATCATAGAACATCGTCTGATTATATTGATCTTTTGAAATGTTTTTCTTGACCATGTTTTCTTTGACCATGTTATTTAAGATTATAAGCCTCAACCTCTCCTGGCTCTTCCCATCTTCATTCTTCTGCTTTCTCTGTCTCCGTAGCACTCGTTATCATTTGATCTGTTTTATACTGACCTTATCTTGTTTTGGGACTTTTAAAGTTCATTACTTATGTGAAAGCTGGTGATGTGATTAAAATTATATTTTAAAAATATTTTATCCAGCATTTTAGTTTCAACCTGAAAAGTCAGGTTCAAAGTCTATGTCAGAACTACTGACATATATAATAAGTATGAGTTAAGACCAAAATGATAATGAATTTAAAGGAATTTGAAAGGAAATGGTTTTGATGTTCAGAGAAAATGATCCAAAATATTTAAATTTACTCTATTTAAATTTACTATACTGTAGGAAACATAAGTCTAATATTCAGTAGTTTGTTTTTTGGTTTTTTGGGGGGGCCCATCAGTATACTACATTGTTTTATTGAGATATAATTGACATATATTATAACATTATATGTCATAATAATGTTATAATAGTATATTAGTTTCAGGTGTGCAACATAATATTCGATAGTTGTAAATATTGCCAAATGAGTGCCACAGTAAGTCTAGTTAACATCCATCACTACACAGTTAGAATTTTTTTTCTTGTGATGAAAACTTTTAAAATCTAATCTCTTAGTAACTTTCATAAAATTATTTTTAATTTATCCAATATGAAGTTCTGTTTTAGCAAGAGAACCTAAAAGTATATACAGTTCAAGTTACTGGGAAGAATAAGTCTGTGTTTTTTAGTCCCTGCCCTCCAGGATGATGTTTATAACCCAAGATCCATACACCGAAGAGGATACACATAGATGAGAGCAATTAATGTTACCCTAACACTTTCAAGTTCTTCATATATAGGTTTATGTCTACGCATGGAAAAATCCAGGATATATGGATTTTTAGGGATGAAAATGTGTAGTGAGGATCAGTGAAAGGCTTTGATATGGGCAGAGCGTGAAAACGTCCACACTTTTCTGAATAATCTGAGATGCTGTTGGGAAATCTGGAGTTTTGCTTCTGTTGCTAATCATCCAGAGTCCTGTCTTTCCTTCTTGGAGTTTGGACTTTCCTTTTCTTGTGGAGCTGTTTCTACCATTTTATCCCTTGGAATTCTACTCCAAAGCTGGCTGCAGTGACCTCCTAGAAGAGGTAGCACCCTCTAGCCTTGGCATCACAGCAGAATAGCCAATGCAGCATAAGGAGTATTTACAGAGGTTCCAGCAGTTCTTAAACTGCTTGATGTCCCAGTTTCTGGGCTGTCACTTCCAACTCCTTCTCAACTGGTCTGTGGAAGACCTCTGGACTTTGGCCCTTCGCTTTTATTATTCTGAAGGTGCGGCTTACAAAAACAGCTCCCTCCCTCAGACCTCCAGCAGTTAAGATAGAACAATAGGTGTCTGCTAATCTTATTTAAGTCAGGCACTTTTCACTTCTGAGGACGTCCAAGTTTTAGTCTGGCTGTGAAAGTAGCATGTTTGAAAAATGGAATTAAGCCTCCAAACATTATTTACCAAAGAAGAGAGAGTAGGAAGAAGTCATTCTGCTCATCTCGTTTTCCATGTGTCATGGCGGTGTGGCATATTTTGGTGTCTTGTCAATGTCCAGTGAACAGAAGTTCTCCTTGAGGATCATTGTTGGCTTTTCCTTGTGCTCGTATTGATGGTCTACACTTCTAGGACAGTTCAGTCAAATAATAACCCCCAAGCACCAGCAGAAATTCTGGAACTCAGAGCCCAAGGTGTGGCCATTGCTTCAGGGAGCTGCCTGCTCCCTGTCTTTAGGGGACAGAGAGATAAGGACAGGTAGGTAAAAGGAGCAGCTCTTTAGAAGACTGGTTGAGCAACCCTAGAACGTGGAGGAATGTTTTCTGGGCTGACCCCTGACTCGAATAATTTGCTCTCATTTCTTTGCTGTGCTCAGTTTTCACCTTTCTTTTCATCATTACAACAGTGGATGCATTCCCTGGTAAAAAAAAACATGGAACAGAAAGCTGGTAAATTCCGAGAAATTAGAAAAGAGAATTTGTTAGATTTCATGTCCCTTAGAAAAGAGAGTTTTCTGAGTACACTATTACAAAAAGAGAGACAGGTAATGAATGCCTTTTCAAATGGCCACTCCATTTTTAATTGACCTTCCATTGCAATTATATTAAAAATGTTTATGGAAACTCTCAAATGTGTCACCAGAAGTATATGTTTGAAAGATTTCCAGACTGTATTTTTTTTTAATATTTATTTATTTGGTTGTGCCAGGTCTTAGTTGCTGCATGGGGGCTCCTTAGTTGTGGCATGCGAACTCTTAGTTGCAGCATTCATGTGGGATCTAATTCCCTGGCCAGGGATCGAACCCGGGCCTCCTGCATTGGGAGCGCAGAGTCTTAGCCCCTGAGCCACCAGGGAAGTCCCCCAGACTGTATTTTTATAGAGTTTAAATTATACATGTTTTTCTCCAAATACCTAATATACAAATAAATATCTCTTGTTTGAAACTGGGAACTCTACTTCCTACAGTCAGGTTAATGTTTTAGTCTCTTTTCTATTGCGTATCTCATTTCCTCCATCGGTCTTGGAATTAAATTGTGAAATAATGTACAGAAAGCACTGTGCACTGTCAACACAATAAAAATGAGTTTTATTGTGTTTGTGGTCAGTCATCTTTTGCCAGTTTCTGACATTCTCATAATGTCACATCCCATTTTCAGGTACCAGGTAACACTGTGAAATAAGCATACTCATATAAATTTATATGTGTTTTGTGTAGCATAGTAGTTTGTAGCATGGCCTCAGGAATCAGACTGCTGGCCTGGGGTCCTCCAAATCCTGGCTCCGCCACTCTCCAGCTATTGAACTGTGGGCAAATTACTTACTCTCATCCTGCCTCATTTTCCTTGCCTGTAAAATGGAGATAATAATAGTACTTCACTCAGAGCATTGGTAAGACAAGCAGAGTATTGAACAAACAAACTGTCTGGCACACAGGAAGTGCTCAAGAAATGTTAGTGTATTGCCACTTTTATGAACTCTGGCTCTGGAAGCAATAATAATAAACTTTAAGTTATAAAAGATTTAGTAGCCAAGAGGAGCCTAAGGAGACATGAGGACGAAATCCTGGATGGGATCCTGGAACAGGAAAAGGCCATTAGTTAAAAACTAAGAGACTTCCCTGGTGGTGCAGTGGTTAAGAATCCGCCTGCCAATGCAGGGGATATGGGTTCAAGCCCTGATCTGCGAAGATCCCACATGCCGTGGAGCAACTAAGCCCGTGAGCCACAACTACTGAGCCTGCGTGCCACAACTACTGAAGCCCATGCGCAAGAGAAACCACCACAATGAGAAGCCTGCACACAGCAACAAAGAGTAGCCCCCGGTCACCGCAACTAGAGAAGGCCCGTGCGCAGCAACGAAGACCCAACGCAGCCAAAATAAATTAATTAATTAAAAAAAAAAAGCTAAGGAAATCCAAATAAAGTATGGGCTTTAGTTAATTTTTAAAAATACTTAGTAAGAATAGGAAAAGAAAACATTTTATCTTTTTAAAAAATCCCACTCATGTTAACTTTCAAAATTTTTTGGGGTAAAGTACAGAATTGGTAAGGCAAAAAATGGCAATTCTCAAATAGTTTGGAGTATATCCTTCCAGTGGCATCATTGGTATTTGTATTCATAACATTTATCTACTTATCTGTTTATAAACTGAACAAATGTGGTCATTTGCAGAATCGTTACTATAGATTCGCTTTTGTTCAACAATAAATTGTCTGCACCCATGCTGCTCAGAACTGGTTCGTAGACCAGGGGCTGGTCAGAGCTATTTATTACCGGTCCATGAGGAGATAAGGTAAATCATGGCCCTGCTTCCTTTATCCAGAAAGTCTTGCTACACACAAATGTCAGCTGAACTAAACAGTGCTTAGTGATGTGCTGATTTAGGTTCTGGCACAAGCTCTTTATCTCATTGTGCATCTGCAGCCAGCAGTTCTGTGGCCTGCTTTTGAGTAATGCTGGTCGGCACCATTCCATGGATGTATATAGAGAGCTGCCTTAGTCCTTTAATGGCTCTTACTGTTACTTGTTGTTCTTTGTTGATTTAGAGACAAGATTGCCCTTCAAATGGCACAGTGGTGACATTTACCAGTGGCCACCTATGTACTTTAATCATCAGTGTGCTTCCTTTAGAAGGGCAACACAGTTGTTGAGGTTACTATCTTGGATAAGTCCAACTCAAATTACGGTTCCTCTGGAACTCAGTTTTCTAATTTGAAAATGGATATGATGATTATGTCTGTTTTATAAAATTGTTTTGAGGATTAAATGAAATTATACCTGTGAAGAGTTTAGCACTGCTCTTGGCAAGTAGTAAGGGCTCAATAAAAATGAGCGGCCATAATAATAATGATTATTATTTACTACTGTACCTGAAGCTATTGTCTTTATTAGTAACAGATTTTTTTCTTAAATAATTTAAAACTCGCTCATCTCCAGAGAGATTAAAATTACTAAACAGACTTCAGTTTTACGAAGCAAACACTAAAAATGGGGATTTTGATGGTTCTTTAGAAAAGCAATGGGAGACATTTAGCCAATCACCAGAAGCTATACTGGACCCAATCTTAAAAGAATTGTGTTGGTAGGCTTCCTAGGACATTTAGCTACAGAGGCACTTTGTTACAATTCCTTTCATCATCATCCTTAGAGAACCTTGAGAGATAATGAATTCTGTCTTCTTCTTGTGTATGATTGCAGCTGTAGATGTAGATTGCTCTACCATTAACCTGTGCTAGTTGTTCATTAAGGGTTGCCAAAAATAAATCTGCCAAACAAATGCAGAGAACCATAGTTATTCTAGCTGCTGTAAAAGGCATACTCCTCTCATTTGCTTCCAAATGGGATATATCTGTACAGTGTGTGTATGCATGTCTGTTTCTTTCCTCTCTTTAAGCAGAGCAGCGCCCTTCCTAAAGACACCCAAGATAGAGACTCCTTGAATGTCCCTCGTCAACTGTTTATAAGTCTTTCAAAACTTCCGTCTGATTTCTCCTCTGTGTTCCCCTACAGGTATTCACTGTGCCCTTAAAGTCTTTTATCATTTGATTGTTTTAAGCTAAGATCTAGTCTCCCCTCATAATGAATCAGAAGAAGGCTTGGGTCCAGACTTTTGCTTGCGACCTGATGCAAAATGCCTGGTTATATTATAAATGTTGCCTGCAATTATTACTGTTAGCGCCTACAGTTCTAGCAGCTAACATCTGTGGTGTGTTCCTTTTGAGGGAGGTTATATTGATGTTACCTTACGGTTGGGAAAAATGAAACTGAACACTTAGAAACTTGAAATAGTTTTCCCAAGATCACACAGCTACTAAATGGTGGAGCCACCGACGTTCAAACCTCTGTTCCAGTTCTGTAGAGCTACATAAGGACGATGCCTTATAAAAGATTAAATGCTTAGTTTCATTTCACAGACTCTCTTAAAACTTCCAGTCAGGAAGAATGATTGCCATTTTTATCTTAATAAGCAGAGTTTGTATCAATTCAGATAAAAAGTCCGTTTTTTTGTTGTTCTTAGTGGATTACTTCGTAAGAAAACTCATGGTGGAGCTGCCTCTTTGTATGCAGCAGAGAAGGCGTTTGGGGGGAGAAAAAAATTTAAAGTCCTAAATTGGAATACTCTTGCGAAATTTAGTGCCCTAGTCTTGGGGGTAAGAATTGCTGCCTCAGCTCTTTTGTCGTCGTTCCCGCGCCCCGCCCCCCGCCCCACTGGTTCCTCAGTGGAGAGGCCCTGACCTGTCCCGATTTCTCCTGAGAAAGAAGATGTAGCTCTTTAGCTGGTTCTCTAAATTTACGTTAGATTTGGGTTATCTCTTGCTGTTGTTCCTTTTTGAGTGGTGTTAGGACTGCCTGTATCAGAATCACCTGTAGGGCTTGTTGAAGCAGTTTGCTGGGCCCCGCCCCAAGACCTAGAATTTGCCTTTCTAACAAGTTCCCAGGGGATGTGGATGCTGTGGATCAGAGACCACACTTTGGGAACCATTGCTGGAAAAATCAAAGCAATTTTGTAACTTCTTTAAATGAGCCAGTTTTGATGCTAGTTTTCCTCCCAAATTTCCCTAAAATCTTTACATTTCTTACAATTGCTCTCAATTCCTGTAAATGGACATCAAATCATGGCACTTTAAGAGTATAGAAAATGCATGCAGCCCCCAGCTTCTTACTTTGTTTCTATCCCCCCACCCCCAATCTTCCTAATTTGTTAGTTTCTCAAACTGTAAAGAGTCTGTTCACATCACACCTGAGTAAATTCAAAACTAAAGTGGGAACATGATGAGCCCTGGAGGAATAAAGCTTCAATTTCCCTGCACATCTGCATGTGCTTTTGAATTAAGGAGAAAGAGCACCAGGCAAGGTACCCCTTTTAGGACCTCCTGTAGCACCTTTCCATTTTCCACTGTCACTGCCAGCTCTTAGGACCATCAGGAGCCTTGACACCTAACTCTGGAGTAGCTGAAGTGCATGTTGTTTTGTGGGTTATGGTTAATTCAAGTTATTGTAAGGAAGGGATTTTTTTCTATAAATAGGAAATTTTATTATGTTTCATGAGAGTTTTTATTTGATTGTTTTAAAACCCTAGGTCCACTGACAATTCATGAAATTGCTATAGCAGTAGTTACAGGGCAATTACAATTTTTGCTGTAAGTTAGGATCTCAAGTCAAACCATAAGGAGAAAAATTAAACAGAATTATTCTTGAAAATCTCCAAGTCACCGTGTTACCAAAAACTGCTTCCATCAAAGCTCAGAAGGCAGAAATTGTGTTTCTCTTTGCTCATAGACTGTGGCCTCACACTTCCATGAGGCTAAGGTCTAGTTGAAAGACTGAAAGGATGTTGGGGAAAGTAAGATTTTCCTTCCCTCCCTTGGACCCTTCCTAATAACTATGAACTTGTAGTTAAATTCTAATAAATGTGCTTATAATGTGACTGCATTATCTGTTAAGATCATTGAAACATTTGATTCTGGGTCTCTGGTTTAAATTCTTTTACAGTCATGCTGGAATTAAATATCATTCATTCATTCTTCATTCATTCAACAAACAGCTATTAAATACCTCCTTCATCAAACTGTAGACTCCCCAAGGGCAGATTTTTTTTTAGTCAAGGCAGCTGCTTTGCCTTATAGTAGTTGCTTAGGTGGTGTTCATTGAATTGATAACTAATGATACACACCCATGTCTTTTTATGGATTGTGTCCTAGATTTAGAGATGGAGAAGTAAACAAAGATTTACTATATAGTATGTTAGAGGTGTTTTAAATTTATGGGAACATTATGCAGGAAGAAATTAGTTCTGCCTGGGAGAGTTTAATACAGACTCATGGGAGAGACGTTTCAGCTAGCTTTGATGGATGAGTAGGAGTTCTCCAGGAAAGGAAGGGCATTCCAGGTAAAGGAAAGTCTCCTCCAAGGATTCTGTGTTTTTTCTTTTTTTTTAATAAATAAATGTATTTATTTATTTTTAGCCACGTTGGGTCTTCCTTGCTGCGTGCGGGCTTCCTCTAGTTGCGGCGAGCAGGGTCTACTCTTCGTTGAGGTGTGCGGGCTTCTCATTGCGGTGGCTTCTCTTGTTGTGGAGCACAGGCTCTAGGTGCGCGGGCTTCAGTAGTTGCGGCTCGCAGGCTCTAGAGCGCAGGCTCAGTAGTTGTGGCGCACGGGCTTAGTTGCTCCGCAGCATGTGGGATCTTCCTGGACCAGGGCTCGAACCCTTGTCCCCTGCATTGGCAGGTGGATTCTTAACCACTGTGCCACCAGGGAAGTCCTGTGTTTTTTCTTTTTAGGAATTATTAGCTTAATGTTTTAAATACTTTGAGCAGGATAACAAGATGAGAATAAGACGGTAATGCTGTTAATAGCTTATAGCTATTGGGTGTGTTATTATGTGCCTGGCAGTGTAAGCGTACTTTGCACACATTATTTGGTTTGAATCTCACAAGAAACACATGAAGTAGACTACTAGTACCATTTTCCACATTAGAAAATTGAGGAAAGTTTATTTTGTGAGAGATGACATAGTTAGTGAGATGATGATCATTATGTTTTATGTTTTTAGGTTATTAAAGCAGTTTAGACTTTGTGGACAGTAGGGAGCCATTGAGGGTGATGTGGTCAGATGTAAGGGTGGAAAACCCTGAGTGGAGGGAGGCCAATTTAAAAGTCTTCTCGTATTCTACCGTGGCATAGTGAAGGCCTCAGTTCTGGCCTTGACCTTGGGGGTGGAAATGTTGAAATATGAAGGAGATATGAGAGGTGGAATCAAAAGGACTTGATGGGGCTTCCCTGGTGGTGCAGTGGTTAAGAATCCGCCTGCCAATGCAGGGGACACGGGTTCAAGCCCTGGTCCAGGAAGATCCCACATGCCGCGGAGCAACTAAGCCCGTGCGCCACAACTACTGAGCCTGCGCTCTAGAGCCTACGAGCCACAACTACTGATCCTGCATGCCACAACTACTGATGCCTGCGCGCCTAGAGCCTGTGCTCCACAACAAGAGAAGCCACTGCAATGAGAAGCCCGAGCACCGCAAGGAAGAGCAGCCCCCGCTCCCCACAACTAGAGAAAGCCCGCGCGCAGCAACGAAGACCCAACGCAGCCAAAAATGAATTTTAAAAAATACATAAATTTATTAAAATCAAAAACAAACAAACAAAAACCAAAAAAAGAGGCCTTGATGACCCTTGGGAGAAAGAAGTGAGTGATCAGGCTTACAAAGGGGAAAACAAGGAACACAGTGATGCTCTGGAAGAAAATGTCATATATATTCTTTGTCTTCTTTTAGACTTCGTGTTTTTTTTGTTTTTGTATACAATACCCAATATATATTAACACAGTAGTGAATGCGCATAATGTAGAAATGTAGAAATGGAAGCACATTGAGAGTATGCTCATTTTTTTCTTTATGGAGTGTACCATTAAAAAAGTTTGGAGGCTCCTGATTCAAATTTATCCAAGAGATCGCAAAGTAAGCCAGCTACTGGGGCAAGAAAGATTGAATAGGTGAGGCAAAAAGATGACTACCTGTACTTTTACTTCTGCAGGTGATCATTTTAAGTTCTTTCTCTCCCTTTCAGCCATTTGTCTTTTGCATTTCAGAATAACCCCCAATAATCAGGATAGAGGTGCTAAAGGGGGAAAGGTATTCCTTTCCTTTGGAAAAGAGTCTGTTCTAAGATGTTGTTAGCATTGGAGAATGTGAGAAGTGGACCGGACGTTAAGGTTGTCTAATCCATCTTCTTCCTACCCATCCAGAATCTCAGACAAGTAGTCAGTCATTGGGCTTGTGCTTGAACCCTTTGAAAGGTGGTAGGCAACTCAACCCTTCATAAGGAAGTTTGGGCAGATGTAATTGGAGGAAAGTTCTTCCTTTTACAAGGATCAGTTTGCTTCCCCATATGAAACTTCTACACATTGGTCCTTTTCCTTTATTGGAAAAGTTACAGAGCCAGTAAAACCGTACCTGGTGCTTTGCAGTTTACCAAGCACACATACATGCACAGTCACACCTGATGCTCACAACTCTTCTATGGAGTGGGCAGGTATGTGTTTGTTCTGATTGAAGAAATGAGGCAGTTGAGATTATAGTCCCATGGAAAAGCATCCTAGTTACTTTCCCTATAAACATTTGTCATGCCTAATTTGCATATTCTATAGAAGACATTGAAGTACCAGGAGCCATCTGACCTAAGTTTCAGTTCTGGTTCTATCACTTTCTAATAACAAGACCTTTAGCAAATTATGTTGCCTTTCTGAGCTTCAGTTTTCTTGTCTATAAAATAAGGAAAATGCTATCCATCGCAGAGCACTGTTGGGAAGATGAAATTAGATGACTCTTATAAAGTCATTATAAAACCTTGGCTCAGAGTTAGGTGTGCAACAGATGTGAATTTACTTGCTTCTCCCATCTTGTTTGAAATAAGTTTTTAAAAATCTGTGTACAGCATGATGTTTATCTGTGTTAAATTTTATATTTTATGTGTATATATATATATATATATATATATATATATATCTCCATTTCATTATATCAGCTAATGGAGGTTACTCTGTTTTTTTCCCCAGCTTTATTAGATATAGTTGATGTATAACATTTGTACATTTAAGTTTTGCAACATGGTGATTTGATATATGTATATATTGGGAAATGATTACCACATTAAGGTTAGTTAACACATCCTTCACCTCACATAGCTACAAATTTTTGTGTGTGTGGTGTGAACATTTAAGATTTACTCTCTTAACTTTTAAGTATGTAATACAGTAATGTTAACTAGTTACCATGCTGTACATTAGATACCCAGAACTTATTCACCTTATAAATGGAAATTTGTACTGTTTGACTAATATCACTCCATTTCCCCACCTACCAGCCCCTGGCAACCACCATTCTATTCGGTTTCTGTAAGTTTGACATTTTTTTTTTAGAGTTCACATGTACATGAGATCATATAGTATCTGTCTTTCTCTGTCTGACTTATTTCATCTAACATAGTGTCCTCAGGGTTCATCCATATTGTTGCAAATGGCAGAATTGCCCTTTTTTGTGGCCGAGTAATATTCCACTTTGTATATATACACCACATTTTCTTCATCCATTTATCCATCCATGGACACTTAGGTTGTATCCATGTGTTGAGAATAATACTGCAATGAACATGGGGGTGTAGATATCTCCTTGAGACAGGGATTTCATTTCTTTTGGAATTTCTATTTTTAATTTTTTGAGGAACTAATGGAGGCTACTTTGCTTTTTTTGTTTTTCGGTGTTTTGTTTTTTTGGCTATGCTGGGTCTTCATTGCAGCACGTGGGCTTCTCTAGTTGTGGCGTGCGGGCTTAGTTGTGGTATGTGGGATCTTAGTTCCCCCACCAGGGATGGAACCCAGGCCCCCTGCATTGGGAGCACAGAGTCTTAACCACTGGACCACCAGGGAAGTCCCTACTTTGGAACTTAATCCTCTCATTTGTCTTTTTAATTGTCTCATAATAATCATTAATGTTATCTTAATATTTTAAAAAAGAAGTTTATTATTTCAAAGTCATGAAAAGATGCATTATCAGAAAGAAATTTAATCTGTTTTTATTGAGAAAAAATGTTAAACCTGCCTTGACACTTTTAAAAACATTTAATTTTATATGACATCAATTTTTTTTCACAAATATATAGAATTATAATGAGTGCCTTTTTCTATTATATAGACAGTAGAAACGTTGGAAATACATTCTTATCAATTCTTTAGAAATTTATTTTATTGAAGTATAGTTGATTTACAATGTTGTGATAATTTCTACTGTACAGCAGTGACTCAGTTATACATATATATATATATATTCTTTTCCATCATGGCTTATCATAGGATATTGAATATGGTTGCCTGTGCTCTACAGTATGACCTTGTCGTTTATCCATTCTATATACAATAGTTTGTACCTGCTTATCCCAAGCTCCCAATCCATCCCTGCCCCCAACCCCCTTGACAGCCAGAAGTCTGTTTGTTGTCAATGTTATTTTTCTTTGGACCTCCCTAGAATTTTCCTTCTTGAAGAATGCGTATTCTCTAACACTTTGGTGATGGGGGTGGTGCCGTGGGCACTAGCTGAACTTACTCAATCCAGGGTACATATGAGATGTCTCTCGTCCAAAAGTCTAGTCCTGCAGTCCACCTTTAACCAACAATGAGCAGCTCTTTCTTGCTTGCTTGCTTCCTTCCTCCCTCCCTCCCTCCCTCTCTCTCTCTCTTTCTTTCTTCTCTTTTTATATCTCCTCTTCAAATTTAGTCCGGTAGCACATTTATACAGAGAAGAAATCTTTCCCCATCTCTTGTTTTTCATTTTTTTCCCCAGTAAGTTCATCTGTGCAGGGAGTCCGTTATCTGTTGTATCCATTTTCTAGCAACTTCCTGGACTCTTGAGGGATATTAGGAGAAAAGAATTCAAGGCCAGATACAGTGTGGGTGAGGGTATCTCCAGTTATGACTTTGACTTTTTTCCAGAAGTTGTAATGAATCATTTGGGAAAGATGCATTATGCATTCTGTGTATTCTCTCCGTGGTGGAGTCGCTCACATATCTCATTTTTGTTGTGGTCATTTCTCGGTGGTAAATGCTTCACTCTTCATTTTATTTTATTTTAGTCACTGTTTCTAAATCAGTATATTCTGTGTGCTGAATCATAGTTCTTTTCTTCTACCATTTTGGCATTTAGAGGCCTCAACGTGAATTTAATCTGAGAAAATATCCTAATATCCTGACTTCTGGCAGGAAATATTTACATTAGGGAACTCCAGTTTTACTGACTTTTCCTTGAGTTCTAGGAAAATATGTGTGTAATGTTTGTCATGTGAGGTTTTCTGAATATTAATGCTATTTAATATGATTAAATTGTCTTCTTAAAAAAAATGTGTAACATGTCACCAGAACTGAGGAATGTTTGCTACACAGGTTGACCATACACAAATGAGATGTGATTTTACTTTTCAGTCGGAAAATGTTTTTTTTTTTTTAGGATAATATTTGATGCAGCCAATTCCTCACTAGGGAGTGTAAATTGATAAACTCTTTATGGAGTATAACTGGACCCTGCAAATCTTACTTTTAGAAATCTGTCCGAAGGAAATAATCAGAGATCAGGATTTAGGCATAAGAATGCTAATCACAGTTTTGTTTTTTTAATGAAAATTATAAGCCACATAAATATCCAAGAGTCAAGAAATAAATTGATTATGGTATGCATAAGTATTGGAATGTTATGCAAGCACTGATATTACGACTCTGAAAAGTATTTAAAGACAAGGGAGGGCTTCCCTGGTGGCACAGTGGTTAAGAATCCGCCTGCCAATGCAGGGGACACAGGTTCGATCCCTGGTCCGGGAAGATCCCACATGCCACAGAGCAGCTAAGCTCGTGCACCACAACTACTGAGCCTGTGCTCTAGAGCCCGCGAGCCACAACTACTGAGCCTGCAAACCACAACTACTGAAGCCCGCACGCCTAGAGCTGGTGCCCTTCAACAAGAGAAGCCACTGCAATGAGAAGCCTGCGCACTGCAATGATGAGTATAGCCCTCGCTCGCTGCAACTAGAGGAAGCCCGCACGCAGCAAGGAAGACCCAATGCAGCCGAAAAGAAAAATAAATAAATTTATAAAAGTAAAAAAAGACAAGGGAAACTATTCAAGGTGTCTCATTAAGTAGGGGAAAAAAATCTACTGTGAATAAAATATGATATATGTACCTCAGAATATTACCATTATTATTTCTGAGTAAATGGGACAACTTAAAAATCTTTCTGTATCTTCCAAGTTTTCTATATGTATGTGTTACATTGAGGATTAAATGAATATGTATGAAATACTAGAATGATGCCTGGCCCCATCATGTACTCCCAAATATGAGCTTTTACTGTGGCTGTGATAATTACTTTTATAATAAAAGGAAGTTTTTAAGCCCACTCTAATTGTAATTGATCATTTGCATGACCACTTGTTAATATCTGTCCTCCATAGACTGTGACCCATTATCTGTCATGTATGGGTTCTGCCTCAGCACATAGTGTGGTGCCTGGCATGGAGTAAGTTCTCATTAAATAATTGTATGGACCCTCAAAAATCAGATTTTTTAAATGTTTTCTCTTATTTCAGTTTCTTAGCAGGAAGGTCACCAGCGTGAAAGCTGTTAAAATGTTAGTTGTTTCCGACTGAGAATTGTTATATTCTTATGAGTGCTGAAAGGTATGTAAACAAGGAGATTGCACTGTGCTAAATGGTATGTTGTTGAACGAGAAATATGTTTATTGGCATATATTATGTACAGATTGGCGCCAAGATTCTTTAAAATTTTTCCAAAAGTTGTTTTCAAACTTTAGAACACAAAGAACTCGAATAATACTATGACAAAGCTGCTTCAATATCCTTTTAGACTGGCCCTAAGTTTACAAGTTTAGGCAAGAATAGGCACATTTTTAATAGCCTAGAAGGTATTTTGGTGGGACAATAGGAGTGTATTTGGTTATACAAAGATCTATGATTCTATAAAAGGACATAATTTGAATCTGTAGTTAATTACAAGCTTAGAGGTCTCTGTAATATACAAAGTTTCTTAATTGTAAATAGTCACATCCCAAGGCTTGCTGATGGCTCTGAAGAAGTAATGAAACTCAGCAAGAATTACCAGCTGCTGTTTATGAAACCAAACGATAGAATTCACTTAATGAAAGTAATGTGCTGACAGCAGTGTTTACTGTTTAAAACATAATAATCATGTTTATTGTATCTCTCTGAGACAGAATATATCATAAATATACCAGAGAAAATTGAGAGTAATGTGCTTTTTTTTTTAAAAAAAAGTGCCTTTATTTACATGAAACCAACATGAAAAGCTTGAAGAATCCTTTGTTAGAGGTCTCAGTTTTACAGAGTTAAACTGGAAAGATTGCAGAATTGGAAAGTAACTATTGTTTTTGGATACGAGAAATTCAGAAGTATGAACTCAGAAAACATAGGCATTTAGGGAAAATATTAATATGAACCAGAGACCTTGTGAACTTCAAAAAACATTAAAATCCACTTGTTGATGATTTTTGGAATCTCAGAAATAGTGTTGAAATACCATAGGGTAGAAAAGAATAATCAGGAAGCTTAATGCAATCAGAACCTCATAGCCTGTTATGGGAAATAGCATTTGGCAAAGCCTGCTGCGCTACTGTAAATGAATGTTAATCACATTTTATCAGCCGCTTGCACTATCTTTGTTACATAATTTGAATATTTATGACCCTGTAAATATGTTTAACAGTGAAATTACAGTGTTTATGAAACTCAAATTCCAAAAAGCATATAACCCTTTGATGGAGAAGAATTATCTTTAAATACTACAAAATTCAGGATGTTTTTCCCATTTAGCAGTTGTCTGTATACTATGGGACATGTATTTCTGACTAAAATTCTGTGACAAACAGAATGATGTATGTCAAAATTGACTCTGAAGACACATGTGATTCAGTTCATTTATCATTTATGCGAAAATAGATGACCAACTGGAGTATTTTAACTTTTTAGGATTAAGTACAATTTATTTTCTCACTATAGTTTATATCAATTTGGGTGACTGCATCCATATCTGTTTGGAAATAATTAATGAAGCTTTTTTTATATGAACCAGACTGGAATTGAGCAACTCCTCCTAAATTAGCAGTAATATTGAAATGAAAATAATGGATGTAAATGCCTATTTAGTTTTGTAATCTGTACTTATTTGGGGTGTGTGTATGTATTTGGTGTGTGTGTATGTATATTGACTCTCTGCCAATGCTTTCTTATTTCTTTGCAAGTATAAACCCACTAAAAGGTATTTTTCCCTTCAGAAGGATTTAAATGCGCATTGTTCTTCTGGAAAGTATAATCTAATCGGAAGATACAGTTCATATCAGAACCAGAAAAGCCTGTAATTAAGATGTGTCTCCGTCACATTTTTTTCCTGTCTTTTGTTAAAACAGAAACATGGATTCATTTAAGTAAATAAAATTGTCAGTGGGTAAAGCATTTGTTTTCAAAGGCGATAGCAAGGTTACAAATGTCTTTTTCTTCTCATTTTGATTGTCTAAAATATTAACAAATTCTCATTTCATAAAATGTGGGCATATCTGGTTACTTTACATTTTGAGGTGAATTTAGATTAATTTAGGTTAATTTGGGCGTTGCTGTCTTTGCAACACTACAGAGAAGTGATTCTGAGAGTGAACTTTGGAGTTGTAGATTATGTTTTTAAAATATTTTTTCTATTATTTATTTATTTATTTATCTTTGGCTGTGTTGGGTCTTCGTTGCTGTGCACAGGCTTTCTCTGGTTGTGGCGAGCGGGGGCTACTCTTCGTTGTGGTGCACGGGCTTCTCACTGTGGTGGCTTCTCTTGTTGCGCAGCGTGGGCTCTAGGCATGCGGGCTCAGTAGTTGTGGCTCACGGGCTCTAGAGCACAGGCTCAGCAGTTGTGGCGCACGGGCTTAGTTGATCCACGGCATGTGGGAATCTTCCCGGACCAGGGCTTGAACCTGTGTCCCCTGCATTGGCAGGCGGATTCTTAACCACTGCGCCACCAGGGAAGTCCTAGAGTTGTAGATTATGTTGAGACCAAACTCTAGGTCAAGCACTCACTTAACTTAGACACTGTTGTTCTAATCAGGTTCTGAACCTCGCTGGGTCTCAGTGGCCGCGCCTTCATGGGGTTGTTGGGAGGATTACCTGCAATCCTCACAACTATGTGGAACGTGCTAAAAATGTGTGTCTGGAGTCAGTGGTAGTTCTTATACACTGCTATTACCCAGTTGATGATAGAGCCTCTTTATGTTGGGGGTCTCTTAAAACCCTTTGTCTTTCCACCATCCTTATCTGGGTGGATTAGCTAGTGGGTACACTCTCCTTTAACAAGTTGACAAGGGAAACATATCCAGAATGCAGGTCAGCTCTCTATGCCTAATAACAATGTTGGAGACCTTTTGATATATCAGCCTCTTGATCCTAATGCATAACGTGAGATGGAGGCTCCCACTATTGACTTGCGCTCTGTGCTGTTGCCTGTCTTATTGGCACAGGGGTCGACAGACGTTTTCTGTTACAAGCCAGGAAGTAAACATTTGAGGCTTTGTAGGTTTTACAGTCTCTGTCACAACTACTCTGCTCTGCCATTTTAGCCAAGACCAGCCATTCACAATACTTTAATTAACGGAATGGCTGTATTCCAATAAAGCTCTATTTATAAAAACAGCCTGTGTGCTGGATTTGGCCCATGGGTTGTGGTTTGCCAACCCCTGGGCACAGGTAGTTGAGCGTTATGTTGGTGTCTCTTTTTTTAGAATCAGAGATAAATTCTTGCTGTCAGGGTTGTAGTTGTCCATTATTTAGTTTATCCAAATCTACATGAACATTATAGGGAATTCCCTGGTTGTCCGGTGGTTAGGACTCCAAGATTCCACTGCAGGGGCCCAGGTTCGATCCCTGGTCGAGAACTAAGATCCTGCAAGCCGGCTTGGCCAAAAAAATAAATAAACATTATCATTTTCTATTCTTTTTGTTTATAATTTTATCCTAAAAGGATAAACTGTCGACTTTTGATCTCTGAAGCTGTATGGCAATTGAGTTTTCTAGCTAGTTCTCTCACATCTCTAGGAACAGGTGGGGTGATGGGAGATACCTTGATTGCCTAAGAGATTAGACAGACATTACACCATTTTATTCGTAACTGAGTAGATTTTGAGTTCTATTGGACAGTATCAGGTTTGGCTTTGCAATTGGATAGGTTCACCTTGCTGCTCTGCCCCCTCCTAGCCATAGGTCACTGGCTTGTGACGTGGCTTTCTTAAGACTCGATTTACTCATTGGTAAAATAATAATTCTTACCTTGCTGGGTTGCTCTGAGGATTGAATGAGCCCATGCATTTAAAGTGTCGGAGCCCAGTGCTTGAAAAAGATAAAACAAATAAACAGCAGTTCTTAAAAACTTGGGTGAGAATCTTGTCCTGAAGGCTACATGCTTTTTAAAAACTTCATTGTTATTTTACATTCCTTGTTCTTTTTTAAAAGGGAAGATGCATTTCTGTGTACTTAAGCACTCAAACTTATTTGGAGCTGTGCCTTTTAAACTATGTGTGCTGAAAGACTTTTTTTTCTTATCTGTCATGAACCAATGCTTTCATAAAATACAATAAAATGAATTTATTACAAAAATGAAATAAACACAAACAGAACACATGCAAAGCCCTATTGTTTTTTTTAAATGAGATCCAACAAATACATCAAGTTTCTAAATGCTTACTCTAATTTGCCTGCTTATTTCTTTGGGAAATAGTAGATTACTTAATAAATAATTTATTATTAAATAATAATAAATTAATAAATAGTAAATAATTAGTAGATCTGTACTGGCCACAGTTTTAGGATCACTGGTTTAGGGGGAAGCCAGTTCATGGGAATTCTTTTAAAATACCGGCGTCAGTCTCTCTTGAATAGAATTAGCCACTAAATAGACAGTGAGTTTCCCCCTTCTTAAAAAGTAGTCACCAGGGCTTCCCTGGTGGCGCAGTGGTTGAGACTCCGCCTGCCCATGCAGGGGACGCGGGTTCGTGCCCCGGTCTGGGAAGATCCCACATGCCGCGGAGCGGCTGGGCCCGTGAGCCATGGCCGCTGAGCCTGCGTGTCCGGAGCCTGTGCTCCGCGACGGGAGAGGCCACAACAGTGAGTTAGTTTCCCCCTTCCTAAAAAGTAGTCACCAACTGCAAGTGAACGTTATATACTTACCCAAATCTTTGTTCAACACAACCCCTCTCCACTGCCAAGGCGGATGGTTTGGTTTGAGGTAACCAGAGATTCTCATCAGGGAATAGGCCTTGATGGTTTGCTCCAGGTCAGGATGACACTCCCTTGGCGCATCTCCCTCACAGGAGGGCCCCAGTGGCTCCAGTGCTGATCCTAAGAGCCTAGACCTCGTGGAGTGTGGGTATAGGAATCTCAGCCCCTCACTTTCCCCTCCATCCTCTGTGATCTGACAGCACCTCCCACTACTTATTAAACCACATATTTTATTATACCGCCATTATTTTCTCTGACTCCCCCAGAGAACTATGAGCTTTATAAGGATAAGAGCTATTTTCTTTTCTTTTTGGCTCCCTGGCTCCTGACACACTCTAGGTGTACCTTGAAAATGTACTGATGTGTGAATGGATGAGTAGGTGATGCTGTCCGGGTCTCTCACCAGGCTGACATCCTTTATCTGCACGCTCTTCACTTTGCTAGGGTTCCTCTCAAAAACATAACCAGATTGGGAGGGGTGGAAGAGGAGAAGGGGGTTACTCCAGAGCAGCACACAGCTGCCAACACTTTTTTCATGCCCATAACCCAAAAGAACATGGACTGTGTATTTTGGGAATTCATCTTTTTCTCATTCCTCATTTTTTTGGTGCTGACTGTGTAACAGTGTTGTAGGAAATTAGTCAACAGTGATGCTACCACCTTCAAAACTGTCACAGTGACTTTCTGGAAGCTGTCAGGGCCACACCTTACCTTAGTTGAAATTCAGTGGCATTGAGCTCTTGAGATTATAGATAGTGATTTTTCTGGAGTAGACACAATGGTGTGTGAACTGGGCTGGAATATACCAAGGTTCTTGCATGGGATATTATGGGTCATTGATACGTTACAGTAAACCATTTATGGATCTTTTATGATATGTATACAGAATAATATCACTCTGTGATGGGGATGGAAAAGGGTATCAGAATCATTTGTATGGTAACAATCATTTTCAAGGAAAAAGAACTTAAAAATCAATTGATATCTTATAGTAATAGATTAGGTTTTTGGCAGTTATGTTTTCTTTGGGGGACCAGTAAAGTTAACAGCATCTTGACTAAATGTTGGCTTTGGATGAGGATGCTTGAATCCCATCTTAGCTCTATGACCTCGTTCAAGTTACTTAGCCTCTTTGAGCCTCACTTTTCCTTATCTGTAAAATGGGGGTAATAATAGTACGGAGGCATAGATGATTATGAAGATTAAATGTGACAATTCATGTACAGTGTTTAGTGGTGCCAGTATTTCTTTAGCATTCATTATTACCGCTTAAGTGTGTATAGATTGTTTGTTGGTGTAGTTACACTTTTGAAAAGAAATGACAGCCTTCAATAGCAGTTGTATTTGAAAACTATTTATATGTACTAATTTACATATTTCTGCCCTTCTTAACTATTTTATATATGTTAATTTATTCTTCTGGAATTCTTGTAATAAAAGTTATCTTTAACTTTTTAACACTTAACATTGAGAGGTGATTTATAGTTTATTAAAAGAAATTGCTAAAACTCTAGCAAAAATAATAAGACCATTAAACAAATTCTGCTAATTCAGTGGAATACAATATATGAAAACTAGCCATATAGAAAATAAATGAGGGGCTTCCCTGGTGGCGCAGTAGTTGAGAGTCCGCCTGCCGATGCAGGGGACACGGGTTCGTGCCCCGGTCCGGGAGGATCCCACATGCCGCGGAGAGGATGGGCCCGTGAGCCATGGCCGCTGAGCCTGCGTGTCCGGAGCCTGTGCTCCGCGCAACGGGAGAGGCCACAACAGTGAGAGGCCCGCGTACCGCAAAAAAAAAAAAAGAAAAAAAAAGAAATGAAAAATCAGAATATAGTTATATGTATAGCATGAGTATAATTTATATAATATATAATATAAAATTAAGTAAATTATGCATCTTAAGATGAATAAATAATCACTATGTTATAGTGTTGGAATTAAGGATGCCTCTTTTTTCCCTTCACTTTCCAATGCTTATAATGTTGCTAAAAGGTATTTGTTTTTTTAATTTATTGTTTTTAACTGAGATATAGTTGATGTCAAATATTATCTGTTATAGGTGTACAACATAGTGACTCACAGCTTTTAAAGGTTATACTCCATTTATAGTTATTATAAAATATTGGCTATATTCCCTGTGTTTTATAATATATCCTTGTAACTTATTTATTTTATACATAATAGCTTGTACCTCTTAGTTCCCTATCCCTCTCTTACCCTACCCCCTTCCCTCGCCCCACTGATAACCACTAGTTTGTTCTCTCTATCTATGAGTCTGTTTCTGCTAAAAGGCTTTTATCATTTAAAAAATGTAAAGACCAAACATCTGTTATTCACTCTAATTGCTCAAAATGACAGACATTAAAAAGTCACATTGAATCTAAGTCTTTTATTATAGCTAGCAAATTTATTCAATTTATTTACAGAATGTTTGCTAAAATCAAGTAACTGCTTTGCAAATTAACTAACTTTCTGGATGGCTAAAAACAAACAGGGTGTCTTGGTTTTATTTACTAGGTACCCAAATATTAATGGCATAGCCTCACAGGACCAGGAACAATTCTCTTGAAACTCTTAGTCCATGACATTTTGTAGACATTTCATGGAGGAAATTTCCAAGGCCAGTGGGCAGTCAGCAGCAGAAACTTCTGTGATCTGTTAAAGGGCTACCTAGAGACCATCACTGGTTCCTGAAGCATGTGTGGAGATATCCAATTACAACCCAGGGAAAGTACAGATCTGGTTCATCATGCGATCAGAGAGTTATCCTTCCCAGTCAGGGTGACAGGCTGCCAAGCTGACATCTGTCTAGCAGGGCATGTGGGCCCACCTGCCAACACCATTATCCCCATTTAGGGTCAGGCCAGCAGGGATCTTTCCCATTTAGCCCTGAACGTCTTCATTTTCACGAAGTTTTCAAAGGAGAATGAACAACTCAGCAGGGCAAATGGTGGTGTGATTGAACCTGCCTCAGTTTATTAAATGATAGGACTGTTCCTTGGTCACAGATGGACCTGCCCTTTGTCCATCCCAGGCTATTCCCAAAGCTTCTCTTGAAACAGAACACATTTTTATAGTAGCAAATGTAATTTACCAAAGTACATCTTTTAACGGGAAGTTAGAAGGAAACTTGGTTTTTCATTGTTGTTTGAAGTGTTCCATATGGTGCACTCTGACACGTATCTCATTGCAAATGCTCTTGCTCCTATGACCAAACATCTTCCTAAATTGGAAGCTTAAAAAAATATATATTCTGACTAAAAGTAGATGACATTTTGCATATACGAAATTGCTGAACGTGTATAAATGCCTCTAGTACCAGAATACGTCTTCACGCTGACAACCCCACCCAGGGCTTGCTCACCGTTCAACAAGACATCCTTTGATTTTGACATTTCCTTTCAAGGGAAATCCTTTTGAATGCATACAGCAAAAGGTATGGAGAGCATTAGTCACTGAGATTTTTACATGCTGTAGCTGAATATCATTGTTAGGTTTGACTCCTACATTATTCAAGTAGATTTTTTTAAAGCAACTAAAGTTTACAGAGGCCAACAGGGAACTTTTGACCTTTCTCTTACTACTGTGGCCTGTAGAGCCATTGACAGAAGGGCAGCACTTTGCTATTTCAAATGTCCCCTGTGGCTGAACTGCTTGTGGAGAACAAATCGTTAGGGAGTAATGGCCTGGCTCGTCACATTCAATTTTGCTGCTTATATTTTTTAGAATGTATAATAATGAGAATAATTTAAACTAGAGAATAATTTAAACTATCTCTTTTCACCAAATACTGTGTAAACATCATATCACATTGCAATTGGGCAAAAGCATAACCACTATGTAAAAGAGATTTGTTTTGTTTTGTTTTGTGTTTTGACTCAGTGTAAATAACTCAGTAATACATCAGAAGAAAAAGATGCAAAATGACTCAAAGCCCTGTATGTCAGAATTTTGACCAGTGGGGTCATGGGGTAGCTCAGTGACCCCGCCTCCCTCCCCCATCCCCCAGAAGGGAGCAGACTTCCATATTCTGCATGGGGGTGTCCCTAACCACTAGAAGGATAAGGACAAGAGCCCCTGGATGGAAAGCCAGCTTGTGCTGGTGGAGGGTGGCAGGTGGTAGACAGGGGTTATCCATGCTTTCTGGAGGAGGAAGAGGAAGAGGAAATCCTCTTCCCATAAATGCCACCTTTGGATGCATTGAAAACTTTGTTATTATTATTTTTAAATTTATTTATTTATTTATTTTTGGCTGCATCAGATCTTAGTTGTGGTGCGGGCTCTTCATTGAGGCAGGCGGGATCTTTTTGTTGCGGTGCGCAGGCCTCTCCCTAGCTGTGGCGTGTGGGTTTCAAGCTGTGGCGTGTGGGCTCCAGAGTGTGTGGGCCCTGTAGTTTGCGGCATGTGGGCTCTCTCGTTGAGGCGCACGAGCTCAGTAGTTGTGGCGCGCGGGCCTAGTTGCCCCGCGGCATGTGGGATCTTAGTTCCCTGACCAGGGCTCGAGCCAGAGTCCCCTGCAATGGAAGGCAGATTCTTTACCACTGGACCACCAGGGAAGTCCCTCCACTGAAAACTTTGGATTTGGCAATGGAGGAAGCAAAAGGTTTGGCATCCAAGGAGAGGATCTGAGAAGGAAGGGTTTGAGACCTTCCTGTCTCAAAAGGAGTAGCAGCCGGTGCCCAGGGATGGGAGCAGCTGTGCCACCTGGCTCATCAGATGCACGAGGATCCACTTCAGGAGCTCGAGTTTAATTGCTGTTGAGTAGTCTCAGGTCTGTAGTCTCCTGTCTTGAGATGAGAATATCCTCCCACACCCTCACCCTGTGACGGTGAGCTTTTAGTTCAAGGAACAGAGTTTGCTTTGAGAAGAAGAAGTGGCTCTTTCCAGCCTTTCTTCAAGGTGTTTGAATGGCTTTTTAAGGCTTCCATCTCTTTATCCACATGACTCATCCTGTCATCTGCTCCAGAACTTTCCTACTCTTGCTTTATTTCATGATCTGCCTCGAAGGTAATAATAGCCTGAAAAGTTCTGTTGTTCTTGACAAAGTTCAGCCTTTTCCTTTCCCCTCTCCTGAAGATTTCAAACTGTACTTTCATTTGAGGCTCACACCGTCTGAAGACATTTGAGATGATCTGTCAAGTCTGCTTTGTGTCCTCTTTTTTAAGAAATGTTGGTGTAGAATTGATTTTTCTCTGTATTCTGGTTGTTGAAATATACACTTAACTTTGCAACATCAGTCGGTTCCCTCCTAGCTCCTCTTGCCTGGTCATTAGCATCATAGCTGTCTCCAGATGCTGCCACGTCTTTAACCTTTCACACGCATTCCTCCAGCTCTGATATGAATTTCCACAGAGACTCTAGAGCCCTGTGTGGAGATCCTGACTTTTTCATCTGTTGCCCTGAATAGTGTTGAGTTTGTGGTAGCTTTTCCGTGTCTATGGACTTAGTTTCTGTTTATAGAGACTGGCCCTTGCAGCATCAGACATTGACTCATCTTGTTTGGAACAAGGAGATTTTTCTTTTCCAAGTTGGTTTGCCATAAAGCACAAGATGGACCAAATCACAGGGTAACAAACATGTCCAAGGCATCAGGCACTTCTGGGCTTTCATCTTCTTCCACCACAGGGTAGAACCATGGTGAACACGGGGCAGGATTATGCCTGGAACCAAGCCTGCACCTGGCAGCTGGGATGAACCATGAATGGAAAAGGCCAGCAGGGGTGCAGGACTGGTCCAAGATAAACACACCCTCAACTCTGCCCACTACTCCTTGACATTTTTCTAAAACTAGAAAAATGCTGAGCTTTTAATGGCATGTTTCTTGTCTCTCTGTATTAGAGAGACTTTTTTTTTTCACTGACTGAAAAATTCTGCCTAAAACTAAGAGAATGGGCCACTTCCAACTATCCAGGCACATGTCACTCTTTTCCATTTTTACCCCGTGAGGATGAGACTGGCCCCACATTGTTAGGTAATTCTGCTGCAAAACAGCAGAATTACATTTTGGCCAAAAGTACAGCTCATGACAGGGCGAAGCCCCTCCATGGTACCCCCAACCTGCCACCCAGTCCCCCGTGGTCCTCATGGGCACCTGGGCCACAGCAGGCCCTTGCAAACACCAGGCAGGGTTCTGCTTGGCACCAAGCTTGTACCTGGTGGCTGGGATGGACCATGAATGGAGAGGGCCAGTGGAGGGTGCAGGACTGGTCCAAGAAAAACACACCCTCAACCCTGCCCACAGCGTCTTGTTTTCCTAAACTTTGCTTCCTGTGGCCCTACCAGCCTCCCCCCATCCTCTGCACTTGCCATGCCCTCTGCCTTGAAAGCCCTTCCCCTCCCTGTGTGCATGGGAACAACATCTATCTTATAACCTCCTCATGCCTGCAACCCAAGTGCTTAGGGCAGGGCCAGGCTCAGAGTGGATGCTCATTGCCCCACACATGTTTGTGGAAGGAATGAAGGAGTGAGTGAGGGAGGGAATGACAGAGGGACAGAGACACGTTTGCCATCCCTGAAGATTCCTTGACTCATTGGCGGGCTCCTGCAAGAGAGCTTTAGGGCTTCCCTGGTGGCGCAGTGGTTGAGAGTCCGCCTGCCGATGCAGGGGACACGGGTTCGTGCCCCGGTCCGGGAAGATCCCACATGCCGCGGAGCGGCTGGGCCCGTGAGCTATGGCCGCTGAGCCTGCGCGTCTGGAGCCTGTGCTCCGCAACGGGAGAGGCCACAACAGTGAGAGGCCCGCGTACCGCAAAAAAAAAAAAAAAAGCTTTAAACTCCTTTCAGAACTCCAAACTGGGATGTAGAGAGTAGAGGAGGTGGTGGCAGTTCTGGACTGGGCTCCTGATCCCCTCCTCAGCCCTCCTCTCAAGTAGGTTTTCAAACAGCCTATCATGTGTGAATTGCCCAGTCAAATAGAGACACGCAGCAGCTGTGGCTACTGTTAAGAAATGTAATGCCGTGCAGCTCTTGAGAGGTTTGCTCTGTAAAAATAATGGAATGCAATGCAAGAGCTTGTGCTATAAAAAAAAAAATAACAATGGCTTCAGAGTTTTCTGTTTTTGTTTTTTGAAGACCTTTGTTATTTGGGCGTGAGTGGGTAGTGTGGGAAGAACACAGGTAACAACCAGACGGGCTTTTCCCTCCAAAGAACCTGAATCCTCGTGGGTGTCATGCCTGTGTCATACCAAATAGTTGTGTCTTAGCCCAAGCACCTAACTTGTGCCTCTCGCACAGTAGGCCCAGAATACCTATTTGTTGAATGAACTAATATGGTAAATACTAAATACTACTTAGCTATAGGTTGTACGAGAATGTCTGAGGTTATTGTGCATTTACGATGAGCTAATCTTTCATTTGCTTTATGCGGTCTTTCCATGGTATTTCTTCCTAACTGGCCTGTAGTTTCCCTCACTTCGGTCTCTTTTTCAGAGGGCTGCAGGTTCACATTTAATAGGTTTCTTGACTTCGCAGCTACTTCTGGAGTACTCCAGGCCCTGATACCTGCCCCAGAGAAGGGGAAGAATAACAGCGTTAATCTTAGATCACCCTTCTCCTCCCCAACCCCAAGAGGCCAGTGCTGTTTTTATCGGAAAGGAGTAGACGGGTTTGTTTGAGAGCCACACTTAACACTGTAGAAACAGATGTTGACAGAGGCCAAAGGGCAGGGGAGAGTAAGCCGGTAGAAAGGGTGTATGTGAGTGGACGGCGTGAGGGAATGTTCCTGAGGTGTGTGTTTTCCCTCCTTCATGCCACTTGCTGCAGTGGCTACTAGCACAAATTTGAGTTTTGGTTCCACAGTAGAAAAAATAATCCATGTTAATGCAAAAGTTTGCATTTTCTGATTGTGGGAATTTGTGAGAGTAGCTGACCATTGAAATTGGAACTCTTTTTTTTTTTTTTTTTTTGCGGTACGCGGGCCTCTCACTGCTGTGGCCTCTTCTGTTGCGGAGCACAGGGTCCGGACGCGCAAGCTCAGTGACCATGGCTCACGGGCCCAGCCGCTCTGCGGCATGTGGGATCTTCCCAGACCGGGGCACGAACCTGCGTCCCCTGCATCGGCAGGCAGACTCTCAACCACTGTGCCACCAGGGAAGCCCCGAAATTGGAGCTCTTTAAGAGGACTGTGCTATGATCAGTGTATGGTGAAGCTGGGGGTGTGGCCTCTGCCTTCACAGCCCCTCACTGACATCCCGCCTCTGATGCTCAGCTGTATCCAGGATGAGGCGGGGGAACAGACCAGACCTAAGTAACACCACCTGCGCTCCTGCAGGACCCGCCTGCCTGAGCACCCATATCTGCAGAACGAAAGCTTTTCACCTGGGTTACGGCATGTCCACGTGACCAGTGAGTTTCATTCCCCCCAGAAGACAGGATGCTGTCCTCCTAGCGTGGCTCTCTGCTCTGCCTGTTTCCCGTCCTCTTCTACTGGGCCCTGTGGAAAACTGATGGCAGCTGCATTGTAAGTAAATGCCCCAGCCTCGGGACCCTCTTAGGCTGTTCGTCCAGAACTTTCTGTCTCTGCCATCTCCTCTCATCTCCAAGGATAACACATCCTCTGTGTTATCCTCCGTGGCCTTCTCTAGAGGAAGCCCTGCACTCTCCCAGCCTGGGAAGCAGGAAAGGCCCTGCTTGGCTCCACACTGCTGATTCCAGACTCCTTCTTTTCCTTCTTGGTAACCTCTTCCCGGAGGTCAGGCTGCCTGCTAGACCCCGCCCTCTCCCATTCCTCGGGACTCTCCTGTGCTTGGTTCTGGGCCGCTCCTACACAGTCACTGGGGCCTTCAGTACCTCTCTGCAAGTCCTCACTGCCCAAGTCCAGGGGCCTTCACCTCCATGCCTGAGTCCTTGTTACCAGAGGAAACTCCTCTGCTGCTAGACAGCTGCTCTCTTGCCGCCCCTCATTCTTCCAGCGTTCTTGCTTGCTTGCCCCCAGCCCACCCATTCCGTAGGCGATGCACCCACCCAGCCATTTGACTCCCCACTGTTCTTTCCGTCATCTCCACACTGCGTGGTCTTCAGCTCACCCCTTTCTCTGGAGGTTGATTTTGACCCCCATCAAGGCTGATCACGCCCTCCTCGGAATCCCTCCTGTGTCTGGCAACATAGTTCCCTTCGTCAGTGCGAGAGCTTACAGCTGAGTGGGATTACTCTCGTTCCAGTGATTATTGGATCCCTAGCACTTGGTACATCTCTTCACCTAGAGCTGACGCGGAGGGAATGTTGTTGAACTGGTTGAAGCTGTTGATAGGTTGTTAACATGTGAAGGATGTTAGTATATTCAGGAAAAAATATTGGCAAAGAAGGTAAATCTGCCTTCCTCCCGTCCGAAAAGTATGGTATAGCTATGGAGATGGTAAGGGAAAAAAGTATTCCGGAAGTTCTCTTGTAGACTCTCTTTTCCAAAATTTAGTCTTGTAACTTAAAAAAAACAAAAAAACAATTATCAAAGTAGTTTATGCACATAATTTAAAAATGAAGTAGAACAAACTAGCTTATAATGAAAATCAACCATCCTCTCCCTACCTCCAGTCTTGAACTATAGGGTCAACCATTTTTATTTTATTTATTTGTTTGTTTACTTATTTATTTATGGCTGCATTGGGTCTTCGTTGCTGCACGCAGGTTTTCTCTAGTTGTGGCCAGCAGGGGCTACTCTTCGTTGTGGTGCACGGGCTTCTATTGTCGTGGCTTCTCTTGTTGCGGAGCACGGGCTCTAGGCACGTGGGCTCAGTGGTTGTGGCTCGCAGGCCCTAGAGTGCAGGCTCAGTAGTTGTGGCGCATGGGCTTGTGGGATCTTCCCGGACCAGGGCTCGAACCCGTGCCCCCTGCATTGGCAGGCGGATTCTTAACCACTGCACCACCAGGGAAGCCCCGGGTCAACCATTTTTAAATGTTCGGTTTTTAGTTTATCTGGTGGTTACTGCCAAATTTCTAAATGCTGTGGTTTAATCTCAAATAGGGCTAGTGAAAAGCAGCCCCTAAAACTAATGAAGTCCTAGACTATGTAACACTGAATTATTGTTCACGCTGAATCATTGTTACCAATTTCATTATGAAAATTACTGAAAAATATTCTAGACAAAAGTCTTAAATCATGATGCTGTGGAATCAAAGTTTTCACCTTTCACTTGTCTCTGTTTAGTGTTAGGAATGGAATATTTTTTGATATTTTGGGGTCTATTTTGTACAGTTTTTGTATATTTTAATAGAAGTGATGTTTTCCCAACCCTTTTTCTTTTCCATGTGTTTTTGCCTCTTGTGGCTATTTGCTGTTTTTATCCCCTGGGGATACAGTATGGCAAGTTGATAGCACCTGATTTACACAACCTTGATAAGGGCTTTGTGTAGCTCTTTAAAGCTACCGTTTGCTCTGTCTTTGAATGCTATCTCCGAAGGTGGGTTTAGAAACTAGAGGCTGTTCCTACCTCAAAGCCAGTGAGTGTTACAGGAAATATCGTGAGGAGAGGAATACTTTTTGAAAAAAGGCACATTGTAGATGCCTCATTTCAGAGTGCAAAATGGCTGCCTACGGTTGAAAATAAGTCGGTAGATAGAGTCTTCAGCGCATTTAATTAAAAGTACCGTACTAAAAGAAATTGTAGCAATTATATATTATTAACCTAAGTGGTGCCAAGGCTTTGAAGTTGTTTGCTGTGGCCCATTATTTCCTTTGATTGCATGCCATCTGAGACTAAGCTTGGCTGGTCAGTTACGTAGGCATTTAGAAGAAGAGCAACATAGTAAACCCAAGTACAAAATTAGGATCTTTGGAGCCCCCGTGCTGTACATCCGAGCTGTTGCCTAGTGAATCCAATCTTTTGCTGCTGTAGTTATTTTGACTGCGATTATTCTGCTTTCCCGACCCATTCCCCAATCAGACATTGTTTAGTTTATTGGAAAATGCATGTTGTATATGTCAACTAAAAACAGGGTGTCATTTTGGGGCTTAAATGGAGGAGGCTTCTATTTCAAGCTGAATTGAATGAATAAGGAAATTGAAGAACTGAGAAGAACAATGCTGGGCCCATTATCATAAGAAAATGAGGCTTGGCAAATGTAGGGCTTACAAGTCATTATATGTATGGTAGGTAGCAGCGGGGAGAGGGGGCATCTCTGGCTAAAAAGAGATCAAAATGTACTTTCCTGCATTAATAACTCTGCAAGGTGGCAAAGCGTTTCAGTGAAAAGAATAAAAAAGGTTCTAGATCTGATTTTATCACTTTAAGCTGTATACTCAGCTACAGTTACTAAATAGAAAAGGTTTACTGAGTGCCCATGACATGTGTGACAGAATGTGACAGCTGAAAATGACTAGGAATCAATGGGCCAACCCCTTCATTCCACAGAAGGGAAAACTGAAACTGGTGAGGCCAGGTGACTTGCCTAAAGTCCCTTGCAAAGTGACCTTGGGCAAATCCCCATGTAAGTCAGCTACATTAATTTTTATTAGCTCTGAACATTTCAACGCATTTTAATATTCATTAGAACTTTGTTACTGAAGCTGCATTTGATATTATTGAGTTCTTTGTGCACCAGGAAACAAAAGGCTTCATTTGTTTACTGAAGAAAACATTTATTGAGCACTCACTGTGTTCACAACACTCTTGCTTTTTAAGATATGGCTTGATACCATAATATAAAAGTTAGTGTTCAAACCAAGACTGATCATTTGCTTATCCCATATGGGAGGTATAGAGCCTCCCTGAAAATATATTTCATGGTCCACACACAGTAGTAAGTGTGGTTATAAAAAGATTTATAGAACTTTTAGCCCTCTGTTGTACAGTTCAGCAATGTAAGGGGAAATTCTGTTTTTTCTTCTCTACGCTCTGCTCTCTATACTTCTGGTCACCAAATGTGTGAAGGTTTTTCCTACACCAAGCGATTCTCAGATGCCAGCTAGGTGTCCTACGATTTAACTCGATTCTGACACTCCCTAGACATAGTGTCAGACCCCACAGTCTGCCCCCATCCCACTTCAGCTGCCAATTCCAAGTCACCTGGGCTAGGTCTAGCCAGCGATTAATTGGGGGTTCCATTGAACCCCCTCCTCAGGTTTAACCATTTGCTAGAATGGCTCACAGAACTCAGGAGAACCGTGTACATGCTCGATGACTGGTTTATTATAAAAGGGTACAACTCAGGAACAGCCAGATGGAGGAGATGCAGAGGGCAAGGTAAGGGGGAAGGAGTGCAGCGTTTATGAGCCCGCTCCAGGTGGGTCACCCTCCCAGCATCTTCATGTGTTCACCAACCTGGAAGTTCTCCGAATCCCTTCCTTTGGGGTTTCTATGGAGGCTTCATTACATAGGCATGATTGATTAAATCACTGGCCTTTTTTTTTTTTTAAAGAGTTCATAATATACCTTTATTCTTTAACTTATAAACAACATTTAATTTGTCCTGCAAAAGCTAGTTATAATTGGCAATAGCTTTTCTCAGATACTTCTCTCACGTCCAAAAGAGGGGAAGATTTTAGCCCTTGATTTAAAACAAGCACACAAGGGGGGGGGTGGGGGGAGAAGGAGATGACCTTAACTACTAATAACATGCCGCTGTTGGATTGTTATTGTAATTGATGTATAAAACATCCAAGCTGGCGGTTCTTCCAGATGCCAATGATTGTTCAACCTCCATCCCTCTCACTGCCCCCCACCTCCAGAGGTGAGGAGCGGGGTGGGATTGAAAGTTTCAACCCACTGATCACAAGGTTGGTTCCCCTGCTACCAGTCCCCACCATGGGAGCATTCCAGATGTCACCTCATTAACATAAACTTAGGTGTGGTTGAAAGGGGCTTACAAATAACAAAAGACACTCCTTTCACTTTATTGCTCTTATCACGTACAAAATTCCAAGGGTCTTAGGAGCTACATGTCAGGAACCCTGGACAAGGACCAAAGTATATATTATTATTATATATCACAATGTCACAAGTAGCAACTAATCAGTATTTAAAATTAAATGTATAGGGGTCTTGGGAGTAGCCTGTTGACAGCTGGTTGGTCAGAAGCCCAGGTGACAACCTGGATTTGCAGTTGGCATCTGAAGTGGGGGCAGACTTGTAGGACTGAGCCCTTAACCCGTGGGCTCTGATGCTATCTCTAGATAGATAGCTGACTATTTAAATTTAAATAAAAATTATTTTTAAATAAGTATACTTAAAAATTCAGTTTCTCAGTCACACAACCACATTTGGATACGAATTGGACAGCATAGATATAAAATATTCCCATCACCATAGAAAGGTCTATTGGACAAGGCTTTTCTACCCCTTTCCATGCCAGAGTCACTTACTATGAATCTAGGTCTGGAATCCAGAGGTGAACTTGAACTCCACATTCACCATTTACCTGGTTATATAAGCTGTAAGGTCTAAGACAAGTCCTTTAAGCTGAACAGAGCTCTGGTTTCATTTTGCGTAAAATGAGACATATCCTGCAACATCTGTGAATTGCTTCACGTTATGCCTGGAGAGCTCACATAAAGGTAGAAAGAAATTGTTAACTTAGAGCTGTTCGCTTGGTTGCTACTGGAAAGTATTTGCAGTTGAGGGTGTTGCCTCTTTGCTTGCTTCATGGGGAATTCAAGCATGTGTGGTGTCTCAGATTCACCTGTGGGTGAATTCTGACCCTGCAACAGCAGGTAACTGTCTTCGTTATTCCTGGGTCTACCATAAGGCATTGCCCTCTGCCAGACTTCTTCCTCAGGTCTGCTCTTCACCGGAGCCAGTTTTTTCAATAAGGCTGTGTAATGTGTAATGGTTAAGACCACGAGCTCCGGCAACAGTTGGCCTGCTTTGCTCTGCCTTGGCCAGTCTAACCTTGTTTTCTCATCAGTAAATGGGGGGATAATGAAAGGACTTTAGGCCATAGAGTTGCTATAGGAGTTACATGGTATAGTACTAGGTTATTAGCCCAGTGCCTAGAACTTAGTGCTCAATAATTTGTTCTTGTTAATAACAGCATGATGATGTTGAGAATTTAGCATAGAAAATATATTGCAGGACATTCTGGTTGAACTATCTGGTGGGAGTACGCAGTCTAGGTACAGATCTTGAGCACTGGAGGAGAGAAGGTGTGACATTAAACGTTTTGAAGTTTACAAGGGGTGAGCTTTCTCATTATACCTACACTTGATCGACTCAGGGGAGCAGGCTTCCGGTACCTTCGTCATGTCCCCCCTTCTTCACGGAGTCTCCAAGGCAGATAAATGCCTGGGAGCAGCAGGCAGGTAACGTCCATGCGCAGAGCAGACTGTGAATTCGAAGAGACCGTGGAGAATGAAAAGGACTTTATCAAACTGAAGAACGTGTTGTACTCTGTCTAAAGGGTCTCAATCCACTGCTAAGCTTCAGCCAGCATCACCACGCGGGAGTGGAGTATCGGTAAACCTAGATGTTTATGTGAAATCTCCAAGTTTCCACTATTGGCTTAAGTTTTATTTACAGCTTTATACGTGCTAGGTAGCATATGGCCATGGGCAGGAATTAATTGGCCAATGGCCACTATTTTATGATCTTTTCAAAAAAGCAACATTTTCTAATATCTTCCCAAGAATGCTAAGTTGGAGTTGTTCAATTTGGAATTACTGCTTGAAAAGAAGATTCTGTAGTCAGATAACTTTGGGGAACCTTGGTTCCAGGACCAAAAATGTTTAGAAAATACTTCACACTGGATTTGATTCCCCAGACTTACTTGATCTGAGAGCCCTGTTCCCCATGAACTGTATGAACCTTTCATTGTCACCATGCAGTGTGGGTGGCAGTATTCTGGGGAATGGTGGTAAGGGTGGACTGAACTGGTGGACCTCTCTTTAGACTATAGATGTAAATAGAATCTTAATTAACACTGAGGAAGAGATCACCATCATGTTACTAATTAACTCTTTTGTAATGTAAATAGAATGCTTGAATTGGGTCAGATTTTCTGTTTTTAAATAAAAGATCTCATCACCCTAAAGCCTATTACTAGGACATATGTGCTATTTTGATGTGTTTTCTATAGGAATAAAATTGAGAAGAATACTTTCGTTTGGGAAGTAGGCTCTAATGTGCTCCATAACGATTTGTGCAGCCAAATTTGGGGGAGATAATAGTATATGAACCAAGGCTACTAAAGCAATGCTTAGGAGAATCACGTTTGGACATACCATATGTGCTCTCAACTTTCCTACTGCTACTTTATTATAATGGTTTGGTTATTTGGAACAAAGGGATATTTTCACTCTCATCAGTGAAACCTGTGCACTGTCTGTGGGAGGAGGTGAAAAAAATTCCTCTAAAAGGAATTCAATGAGCTTTCTAATTAGGCATTAACTCTTGGACGTGCTCTCAAGAATTCCTTGGGTACCAACCCCAATTTATCTTGCCTGCTATTTCAGATGTGTCTTAAAATAGCATGATTTCCCACAGTCCTCTTAAAATTGTGGTGTTCTCCACCTAGTAAAATGTTTCTGCATTAGATGTCATTTAATTGCATTTTCATGTGTCTTTATTTTGAGGCTCAAATTCAATTTGGGAACACAGTTAACTAATACACATCTTTCTGGGGATTTCATTTTGGTTTGTATTTGGATTTGGGGGAGGGAAATAGGTTTTTTTTCTTTGATGTTTTTCAAAGGTATTTCTAGATACTAATGTAGAAATCAGAGAAACAAGAGGGCACAGCAGACCCACGCACCTGAGCCTGAATATATTTCAAATACTGAGAAAAAGAAAGGTTTGGGCACATGGGGTTGGGGGGAAAGTCTCACCCTCAGCACAGCTGCTTCACTGTGATAAGAAAGCAGAGCTCAATTTATGCTGATCTTGTATCTAACCAAAGTTTACCCTGCAAACTACTGGGGGAAAAAAGGAAGAACTTCCTGTAAAATACAGCTAATGTTGGCCTTCCAAAGGTTGCAAAATGAAAAGCTGTGGGCGTGACGCATACTTGCAGGGGGGACTCCAACAGGATTTCCTGTGTTGGAAAGGAAGCTCTGTGGAAACCTTTAATTCATTCAGGAACGTGGAGACTAGATATGGCTGTTAAGAGCTTGGTTTCGCAGTTACGGAAGCTAATCTAATATAATACAGTCAGCTCAGTACATCCCATTTCTCATTTATAAGAAAATTATGCATGCTATATTCATCCTAAACAATCATGATATCTTGTATGGGAACTTTTTCCTTGAACATTTCATGTATTCTTTTTTGATAATTTTAAAATGTAGTTTTGCCAGATATAATGGACACTTTAGTGGGCTCTTTAGTCTCTGTTTTAATATGAGAAATTTCCTCAAATTAAATTGAAATCATGCTGAGTTTTAAACTCGATGTGTTGCTAACACTTTTAAAAGATGTACATTACATGAATATTACAGAATTGAAGTAGACACCAAAAAACATCATTCAGTCGGAATCATTTGAAATAGTAGAGTATATATCAAGACTCAAAGCAATAGTTACGAGCTGTATATTGTTATTATTGTAGTTAATCTTTTTGGGATCTTCATATTTAACCATTGTTAGATATCTTTTTTTTTTTAAAGAGGAAAATATATAAGTAAGTTGGAATGCAGGTATACCTTTTGGCAAAAGGAATGCTAAGGAAGCCTCAGCCACCTGACTCTCTTCAGATTGGACTAGTTTAGTTGGAAGAGTCTTTCTATATGTATTTCATTGTTTTCCTCATTGACCATGTCAGTGGTTAAGTTTCACTGTTGTTTTTGCCAACTTATTTAGAACCAGATGTGTATAATGTATAATATGCTATACCTTAAAACTTCCTCAAGAATGAAGTTCGCTTTCTCAAAAATAGGACCAGGTTTGCTACATAATAGAAATATTACAAGTCGTATTTTTATTGGTGTGTACACATGATTTTTATTAATCTCCTTGTTCTATGTGTTCATAGGTGTCTAAATAAGTAACTATGAAGTGTCTCCTTATATAATAAATTTAAGCTAGCTTTGTTCCAGTATATTAGACTTTAGAAAGAACTCATTAATAAATGTGAGGCAGTGAACTCAGTGCCAAGGGGAAGTTAGTGTTAAAGGACTTTCTAGAATCTCGATAGAGTTCTTAACAGGGCAGGTTTATTTTATTTTGAGTATTAGGAAACAGGTTGGGAAAAAAAGATATGTAATAAATCATGGTCTAAAGTGATTTACCATAGGATTCTTGGTTACCTGCAATGGACCATTCTCACTCTTGTTTGGTAAATAATGCTGATGGGAACAACTCTTGTCTGTAGTTATGAACTAAGCAACGCTTCATATCTCCATTTGCCTTTTTAAAAAAAATAAAATAAAAAAAAATAAATTACAGGGCTTCCCTGGTGGTGCAGTGTTAAGAATCTGCCTGCCAGTGCAGGGGACATGGGTTTGATCCCTGGCCTGGGAAGATCCCACATGCCGCGGAGCAACTAAGCCCGTGTGCCACAACTACTGAGCCTGCACTCTAGAACCCGTGAGCCACAACTACTGAGCCTGTGTGCCACAACTACTGAAGCCCACATGCCTAGAGCCCATGCTCTGCAACAAGAGAGGCCACGACAATGAGAAGCCCGCGCACCACAATGAAGAGCAGCCCCCACTCGCCACAACTAGAGAAAGCCCGCGTGCAGCAGTGAAGACCCAACACAGCCAAAAATAAAAACAAATAAATAAATAAATTACAAAGAATAAGTTGTTATTTAGAATTTTGCACCATCAAGCGTAATAAGAAATTGTGCATAGTAAAAGGACGGTTAAAGGTAACAGGAGTGAGTGGGGAAGGGATAAAACAGATCTGTTTGATGGTGTTTATAGATTGTGAGCTCTCAACCAGATTCATGCATCCTTTTTTGTTGTTGTTAAGGACAGTCCAGGCCTGCTGTTTTGGGCTATTGCTATGAGGCTATTGTTCAGTCACTTACTTGCCAGGCAGTTTTAGAACACTCACTACGTGCCAGATACTATCCTAGGTGCTAAGAATTCCCAGATGAACACAATGAAAGCTTGTCCTGGAGAAATCTCATAGTTGTTCTTCAGAAGCACTATTCCTAACGTGGTTTGTTCTTTCTTCTCCACACTAAGTGATGAGGAACCCTGGGGCAAATAATTCCAGTAGTGGGTACATTCTTAAAGAAAAAATGAGCCATTCATAGTCTGGGCCCATGTTTAGCTATGTGAATTTATCTTCCCCAGATCTCCACAGTGTCCACTCTTCTTGTTGAGTTACCTGGTCTGGTCTCATCGCAGCACGTGCGGATCTCACCCTGTCTTTCTGTTTATACGACTCCTTTCCCCTCTTGCCCTCTGTCTATATTGTACATGTGCTTTAAAGCTGAGCCAGATCTTCCTTTGTTCATGCATAACGCTGTTTCTTTCTGGTCGTTGCTGCCCACACTGAGCTTCCATAACCCTGGACTGTCCATAGTTGGCATCTCACAGTTTAGCACTTAATCACATGTTGGTTTGCACAGTGGGGTTTTAGTCACACATCCCCAACTTGATTGTCTGGGTTTTGCTGGGAGCTATTCCTAACCACACCTTGGATTCCCAGCTACTTTAGGAGAGAGCTGGACTCAAGGTTCTGAGGGGTGGCAAGAGAAAGCCTGAGATTAAAAATTAACTGGATTATCCTCAAGGAATGTAACCCATAGGAGGAATAACCAACTCTAAATTAGAATTTTAAATTAGAATAATTTAAACCCTGGAACTTGCCTGAATTTATTTTAACAGCATTCTTATGCAATAAGTTACCTAACATTGTTCACTAGATTTAGCTCACCAAGCTGCCTTGTTTGACCTTCATGGTATTTGAAAAACTCAGGAAATCTTAGAAAAATTCAGATTTCTACTTTGTCCGAAATAACCTCTCCCACCCTAGTGAACTCTAGGGGAAACTAACTAGCTCGTTTTCATAGTCGTGGCAAAGGCAGATGACAACAGTAGCAGCAGCCATGTATTATTGGGTGTTTACTCTGTGCCATGTACAGTTCCAAGGACAGTACGAACTCACGGTGCCTCTAGTAAGTAGGTGCTATTATTATCTCGATTTTACAGATGAGGAAACTGAGGCACAGAGGTTAAGCAACCAGTTCCACAGTCCCACAGCCTGCAGACGGTGGCTGGGAGACCAGGCTGATTACAGATGTATGCTTTACTGCCTCTTCAGAGGGACTGAAGGCACCTGCTCAAAGGTCTACCCTAAAATGATTGCCTTGGTTTGGTTATAAAGGAACAAAGTTGGTTATAATGTGTGAAAGTGGAACAGCAGTTTATTTTTCTGTTTCCCTAGGTTTCATTTAACTTAATTCTAAACTTTGAAACAAAATGACAGCTTCATGAAGAGACCTGCACAAATCTGATTGCTTAAAATTAGCTTGCATGTTTATTATTGTTTTTATTAATGCTTACTCTATTTGTCACATTTGCTTAATTCCAGGGTTTATGGCAATCTCATCCTTCCTAAACCAAACTGATCTTTCTCTAGATTCTGTCCATACCTCTCATTTGGTCACTCCATCACACACTGTATTATTTTAGTCTCAACATCCCAATTAGATTATAAACATTTTAAGGATAGCATAGTCCTCTATTTCTTTTTTTTTTTAATTAATTTATTTATTTATTTTTGGCTGCATTGGGTCTTTGTTGCTGTGCGCAGGCTTTCTCTACTTGTGGCGAGCAGGGGCTACTCTTCCTTGCAGTGCGCGGGCTTCTCATTGCGGTGGCCTCTCTTGTTGCGGAGCACGGGCTCTAGGCACGCGGGCTTCAGTAGTTATGGCTCGCGGGCTCCAGAGCACAGGCTCAGTAGTTGTGGCGCACGGGCTTAGCTGCTCCACAGCATGTGGGATCTTCCCAGACCAGGGCTCGAACCTGTGTCCCCTGCAGTGGCAGGCAGACTCGCAACCACTGCACCACCAGGGAAGCCCCGTCCTTTATTTTTCATATACATATAGTGTATGTGTGTAACACAACATTTAGGACAGTACTTTTTACAGAGTGGGTTTTTAATAAGTATTGTGTATATGAGAGGGTATTAAGATGAAAGTATATGTATATAAAGAGTGTGTGTAAACTTTTTATTCTAGAATTTTTCAAGTATGCTTAAAAGTTGAGAAAATAGTGATAAATCCCCATGCACCCATATCCAGCTTCAACAAATCTTAATGTTTTTTAAATTGTGAAATATACACAATAAATATTCTATTATTATATATATGTATAAGAAATAACAAGGAAAAATTGAACCCCATGTTGTAATCACGTGGCTTAAGAAATAAATGTTATTGCCCTTAAAGCCCCTGGAATGCATTTTTTTTCCCTCCCACCAAAGATAACTCCTGTACTGAATTTTATGTTCATCATTTGAGGCTGAAATTGCCACGGTTATTTGTGGATCAGCACCTGTGCTCCCTTCTCTTTTAGTAATACAGCTTCCCATGTTTTAGCTGGACATATGCCTTCTAAAGACTATTTCCCATGTTCTCTTTCAGTTATTTATGTGTCATGTAACTAAGTTCTGACCATTGTGATGTGAACAGAAATGATATGTGTGACTTCTGTGTTGTGTTCCTGGAAGGATTGTGCTCTTTTCTTTCTTCCCTTTTTATTGGTTGGAATGTAGACTTGACGTCAGGAACTGAAGCAGCGTCTTAGAGACCATGAGACAGAATCTGGGTGTTGAGGATAGAAAGCAAAAAGATTGAAGTAGGTTTTGTTCTTCCCAGCCCAGAGCAGGCTGTGCAGGACACTTCCCTGTTCATTTGGCTTTGAATATGCCCTGGTGACTTTCCCTTATATTATGCAGTTTTAAAAAGGATTTTATAAACTAGTCACATATTCAAAATCCACAAGTAGTAAGGTATAGAGTGAAAAATTTCCCTTTCACTTCTGCCACCCTCCCCTCAAAGCAAATACCACCAGTTTCTTTTTCATCCTTCCAGAGAAATTTATATAGTACTATGTATTTTAAATATAATTCAGTTATAAAAATTTGGAAATAGCTACAGTTCCTAAGCAAGAAGTATCCGAGGACCCCAGCTTTGGGCCATGGTTCTAGGTTTTACCTTAAGTGACAATTCTGATATTGTTAGTGTCTTACTAAAGGGTTGCCAAAGAATTCTGAAGCATGCTATGTTCAATTAAAAAACAAAAGGTTATGACCATTTATCAGAGTCTAGGCATAGTAGCTGCATGTGTTCAGATTAAGCTGTCATTCTCTTCAAATTCCTTAAGAGTTGAGTTGACGATGAGAACTGAGCAAGTAGGAGTTCCAGCACAGTAGTGGGCGGTCCAAGCATCATGGAAAGCACTAGGTCTTTTTTTTTTTTTTTAGTAGCCAAGTGCATGTACCAAAGCTCATGTGCTTTACATACTGGGGAGCCTAAAAGTTCTACTCAAAACCTCAAACCCCAGTCTAGCACAGGGAACTATATTCAATATCTTATAATAATCTATAATGGAAAAGAATATATATATATATATATATATATATAAACTGAATCACTTTGCTGTACACCTGAAACATTGTAAATCAACTATACTCCAATTAAAAAAAAACCCTCAAACCCCAGCTTTGGTTTATACACATCTCTAAACTAGCAAGCTTAAATAAGTCTGCTTCCTAATTCCTAGAACAATGGCGTCAGTACATGGGAAAAGCGGGGAGGGGAAAGGGTGCTTATTTATATATAAGCAGGCCCACAGACAGAAGCAAGAAATAACAGCAGACAGGATGACAACACAGGAAGGACATAAGACACAGCAGTCTGAGGCCATTTAATGGAGGGACAGACACTCCCACATACCTCTGTAAGCCCTTTTGCCGTGTTGGAGCTATACTCAGAGAAGCACAACACTTAGTGTTTATGGAGATGAGCCTGAGTCATCAAATCAAGACGGTGTGTCCAGTGCACTGGGTTTTAAAAAGTTATATTATTGAATCAGACCCATAGAGGAATGATAACTTGCAGCCTTGAAACCATAGAATAGACAACCAGAGGGCTAACAGATGCAACTATGTCAAGATTAATAACTCTACACGCACATGCAGAACAAACCGTAAGACAACAACAGACTGGGGAAACTAGTTCTACTGTTTATATCAGGTAAATGGGGTTAATATTATAACCTAGAGAGGGGTCCAGAGTTTTTACTAGAAGGGGGAGAGTTCATGCAGCTGATAGGTTAAAAAAAGAAAAGAAGAAGTTTGTACAAGGGTGTAGAACTGTAGGTTACTTTTCAAAACATGTATTTTTATGATCTTTTTAATAATAATTGCATATGAGGATAAATGAAAATAGAAAAGGCACAGAACTTTGTACAAGGCATTCCAGAAAGATTGTTGTCAAAATGAGTATAAGACAGTTATGGTGTGTGTTGTCTTTGTGTGTACATGCAAAAAGGGTAAGAATATTTAGGTCCCCAGAAAACTTTGCCAAGGATATCTTATACCCTTGGGGCAGTTTTTCTTAATAACTACATAGGGGTCTGTGAGGGCATTCTCAGAAGTCCCTGAATTCTATGGAAATTTTAATCTAGATGCCTTAAAAATCTTCTTTGTGATCCTAAAAAGGCATATTTTGGATTATATGATGACGACCTCCTTTCAGATTCTTACCTCACATTTCTTTTGTTTTTAAACAGCTTTATTCAGATATAATTTACATACCATAAAACTCACTTGCTGTAGGTGTATGTTTTAATGATTTTAGTAAATTTCTAGAGGTATGGAAACATCACCGCAGTCTAGGTTTACAACGTTTCCATTATCCCCAGTTATTTCCTCAGGTTTTTGTGCTGTGAATCCCTGTTCCCACCCCTACCCCAAGGCAACCAGTGATGTGCTTTCTGTCACTGTAAATTTGCCTTTTGTAGATATTCATATGATAAATGGTATCAAACAATATTTTCTTCTTGTATTTTGTGTCTGGTTTCTTTCACTTAGCATTATGTTTTTGAGGCTCATCACTTTGTAGCACGTGTCAGTAGTTGATCCCTTTTGCTTGCTGAGTAGTATTTCATTGTATGGAGTCCACAGGTGACTTGTTCATTCACTCCGCTGATGGGCATTGGATTGTTTCCATTCACATTCACTTTTATGTTTACAATCAAATTGGTAACAAATAACCATCATGAAGCTAAAAATCACGATACAGGATTTCTCAGTTTGAGGTTTTTAGATTTTCCAGGACTCTGGTATTAAAAGGGTCCCTCCATTATTCAAATTGGAGAAACACTGTTTAGACATATCAGATTTATGAGCAGTATCCTAGTGATAGGATTTCTCCCCTTTTAAAGTGTTAGACATAACAATACTTATATCTCTCTATACGGTTTGCTTAACTGCATGGTGAACACTATATCACTGAAAAAAATCTCTTGGATCTCTGCCTCCTAAAGTTAGAACTACTGTTTGTTAGAGTAACCTATCAGTAACATTAGGTGGATGCCTAAAGGAATATTTATTCTGTATCAGAAATTCTTCAAGGGAAATTAGTTTATATCCTGCCCTTTGCCTCAGTAAATCTCATGGTCCTGGTAGTTATCCTCTGACCTTCCCTGAATATCAAAAATCTCTTCTGACCTCTTCCCAACAGAAACTGATTTGGGATAACTTAAGAAAGGGGGCCTTTATTGGAATTAATTCTAATAATGGGAGACAGAATTGAATCAGCGTTGAACAACCAGTATCCAGGGTAGCTCTGGGGAGCAAAGTTGAAAGGATTCAAGGACAGTGTCTGGAGTGCTGACATTCTAATATTTCAATTCCAAAGGCCTTCAGTCCCTGTGTGACTATGCTAAAAATCAAATTCCTGGGAGGTTGGACTGCCTGTTTATCCTTGAAGGGGGGAGCATGGGGACAGGCCGCAAGAGACCCACCTTGAGGAAACATCAAGCTCCCACACTTACGTCTCTCCTTTTCTGGGAGCACCTTACCTTTAACATACCTTCTCTGTTTTGGAAAGGTCCTCTACTTAAGCTAGTTTGGTTATCCAGCTACTTCCTGTCCTTTCCCCTTTTTACAGCTTCATTGAGGTTTATTCCAGATTCCAAAAGGGTCACACGGGTGAAGTGATTCAGTGTGCAACCATCAGCACAATCTCAGTTTAGAACATTTTTTCACACCCCAAAAAGAAACTCCTAACCCATTAGAAGTCACCCCAATTCCTGTTCTCCTCCCTGCCACACTCTACCTCCACCCCAGCCAATCATTAATCCTTTTTCTGTTTGTATGGATTAGCTTTATTCTGGACATTTCACATAAATAGAATTATACAATATGTGGCCTTTTGTGACTAGCTTCATTCACTCAGCATATGTTTTCAAGGTTCTTCCATGTAGCATGGATCAGTCCTTTATTTCTTTTTGTGACTGAATAATATTCCATTGTATACCAGTTTTGTTTATCCATTCATCTTCAGTTGATGGACATTTGGGATTGTTCTTTTTTCTTTATCTTTTCACTCTTACGAATGATACTGCTATAAATATTGGTGAACAAGTTTTTGTATGGATATATATTTTCAGTCTTAGGCATATATCTAGGAGTGGAATCGCTGAGATTCCACAATGCTAACTCTATGTTTAGCATTTTGAGGAATTGCCAAATTGTTTTCCAAAGTGGCTGCTCCATTTTATGTTCCCAACAGCAATATACGAGGGTGCTAATTTTCTTCACATCCTCATCAACACTTGTTATTATCTGACTTTTTTACTTTAGCCATCCAAATGAGTATGAAGTGGTACCTTGTGGCTCTGATTTGCATCTCTCTGATGGCTAATGATGTTGAGCATCTTTTCATGTGCTTCATGGCCATTTGTATATCTTCTTTGGATAAATGTCTATTCAAATTCTTTGCCCATTTTAAAATTGAGCTATTCATCTTTACTGTTAAGTTGTAAGCGTTCTTTATATATTCTGGATATAAATCTCTTGTAAGATAATATACCTTGCAAATATTTTCTCCCTTTCTGTGGTCTGTCCTTTCATTTTCTTCTTGGTGTTCTATGAGACATAAAAGTTTTAAATTTTCATGAAGTCCAACTTACCTGTTTTTTTCTTTTGTCACTTGTGGTTCTGGTGCCATATCTGCATTGCCTAACACGGGGTCATAAGTATTTACTTGTATATTTTCTTCTAGGAGTTTTATGGGTTTAGCTCTTACATTTAGGCCTGTGATCCATTTTACATTAATTTCTGCAGAAAGTGCGAGGTAGAGGTTCATATTCATCCTTTTGCATGTGGATATCCAGTTGCCCAGCACCATTTGTGGATAAGACTATTTTTTACCCATTAACTTTTTTTTGTCACCCCTGTTGTCACCCCTGGTGAAAATCAATTAGCCATAAATGTATGGGTTTACCTCTGGACTCTCAGGTCTATTCCGTTGATGTATATGTATGGTTTTTTTTAAATTAATTAATTTTTATTTTTGGCCATTTTGGGTCTTCGTTGCTGCACATGGGCTTTCTGTAGCTGTGCGGCAAGCGGGGGCTACTCTTCATTGCGGTGCACGGGCTTCTCATTGTGATGGCTTCTCCTGTTGTGGAGCACCGGCTCTAGGCGCGCGGGCTTCAGTAGTTGTGGCACGTGGGCTCTAGAGCGCAGCCTCAGTAGTTGCGGCGCATGGACTTAGTTGCTCCGCGGCATGTGGAATCTTCCCGGATCAGGGCTTGAACCCGTGTCCCCTGCATTGGCAGCCGGATTCTTAACCACTGCGCCACCAGGGTAGTCTCTATATGTATATTCTTATGCCAGTAGCACAATGTCTTAATGACTGTAGTTTTGTGGTAAGTTTTGAAGCATGAATCCTCCAACTTTGTTCAAGTTTTTTCTTGTTGATATCCTGGGTTGCTTCCATTTTTATATGACGTTTAGGATTGTCAGTCTTTACCAAAAAAAATCAAACTAGCTCAGACTTTTAGGGGTTGCATTGAATCTATAGATCATTATGGAGACTCTTGCCTTCTTAACAGTATTATGTCTTTGGATCTATGAACATGAGATATTTTCCCACTATTTGGATCTCTTTAATAAGTCAACAGTGTTGTGTAGTTTTCAGTGTACTGTTATACTTGTTTTGCTAAAGCTTTTCCTAAATTTTATTCTTTTTGTTTCATCATATTGTAAATGGGATTGTTAATTTTATTTTCAGATTGTTCGTTGTTAGTATATAGAAATAAAATTGATCCTAGTACATTGATCTTATATCCTGCCATATTGCTGAACTTATTCTACTTCTCTTCTTAACTACATAGCTTTACAATAACAATAATGCTAATCCAATAACATTCATTTATGCATTTATAATATCAAGAAAAATTAATTGAATAGCTGTGAAATTTATGAGGGTAGCCTTGTCCTCCAGGATCTGATCTTTCTCACTGCAGACATGGTCCTCCATTTGCAGCCCACTTTATTTCCTACCACATCACTTGCTCTATCCCCTGACCTTCGTCCTGCCTTTTTACTTTATGCTCCAACAGACATACTCTGTATTCTAACATCTCTTTTAAATTGTGTTTTTCCTTTTCCTGTAACAAATTTCCTCTGTATCCTTCTTTCAAATCTCAGATATTTTTGACTTTCCATGATTGCCCCAGGCAAATATAGACACTCCTTCTATGTTCCTACTGCCTTTTGCACTTGGCTTCAGTATAGAAATTTACTTTTTAAAAAAAAGATTTATTTTTTATTAATTTTAGGCTGCATCGGGTCTTAGTTGCGACAGGCAGGACCTTCGTTGAGGCATGTGGGATCCTTCGTTGCGCCACGCAGGCTTCTCCCTAGTTGTGGCCTGCAGGTTTTCTCTTCTCTAGTTGTGGCACGCAGGCTCCAGGGCGTGTGGGCTCTGTAGTTACGGTGCGCAAGTTCCAGAGCACATGGGCTCTGTAGTTTGCAGCATGCGGGCTCTATAGTTGAGGCATGTGAGCTCAGTAGTTATGGCCTGTGGGCTTAGTTGCCCCGCGGCATGTGGGATCTTAGTTCCCTGACCAGGGATCGAACCCACGTCCCCCACATGTTGTAAGGCAGATTCTTTACCAGTGGACCACCAGGGAAGTCCCAGAAATTTACTTTTATATTGGAATAATCTGAGTGTCTCTGCACTCTTGGACATGACCTTTGCAAGGCATCTTTGAACCGATTTGTTCTTCCCATTACTATTTGCTTAGAATTGCTTATAAGAGTGTGTATGAGGGGCTTCCCTGGTGGCGCAGTGGTTGAGAGTCCGCCTGCCGATGCAGGGGATACGAGTTCGTGCCCTGGTCCGGGAAGATGCCACATGCTGTGGAGCGGCTGGGCCCGTGAGCCATGGCCGCTGGGCCTGCGCGTCCGGAGCCTGTGCTCCGCAACGGGATAGGCCACAACAGTGAGAGGACCGCATACCGAAAAAAAAAAAAAAAAAAGAGTGTGTATGAGAGTTATCCAGAGAAATGGAACACATAGTATGTAGTTCGTATATCTGTAGTACAAAATCTGTAGAGCAGGCCAACAGGCTGGAAACACAGGCAGAAACTGATGCTGCAGTGTTGAGGCAGAATTCCTCCTTCTCTCTGGGAGACCTTAGTTTTTGCACGTAAGGCCTTTCAAGTGATTGAGGCCCAGCTTTATTATGGAGGGTAATCTACTTAAAGACAACTGATTGTAGATGTTAACGACATCTATAAAAGACCTTCAGAGCAACATCTAGATTTGTGTGTGATTAAATTACTAGTTGTCATAAGCCTGTCCAAGTTGACCCACAAAATTAATCATCAGAGTGTACATTTCTGTAGGAAAGGGTTTGTGTCTTCCGTTTTATCTTTTATTTGCTCCAGGGAGTCAAATGCAGTGCTAATAATCAGTAGGTGTTTTATAAATGCTGGATTAGTTGGTTGAGTGACATGAACAGTGTTAAGTCCAAAATCCAATTTGAAGAATGGCGAGTTGTAATTTTGTAAGATTATTGCTGCTTAGCAGGTGTTTTGTATTGTAAGATATTAACAGGAAGTTGTTTTCCTCAATCTTTGGCAGCCTAATTATTTTAACTAAGTATGTCTGTGCCTTCTGTTTTGGGTTTTTTGCTACTTCAACATTGCTGATACATTAAACTACTGTTTTATTTTCTTTACTGGACTATCCTTCTGAGTTTGCTTGACGGTTAAATAAGTTCCGCATTCAAGAGTAACACAGTGCAGCACAATTCCTTTCCCACCCTCCTCTGCTCCATGTTTGACTTGCAGGCCCTGAGATGCTGCTGCCCGTATTCCTCTCTCTGTAGGTACAATAATACTTGGTATTTTGAAACACACTGAAGTCACGGTACATTGTTGTTAAGAAAAAAAATACATAGAACCTGACAGCAATGTTTTAGTAATAGCTGTAAGGCATGGAAGCAAAGCAGAATTCAGAGGTTAAAACGTAATGAAAGCAGATATAGGGTACAGAGGTTGTGGGTTATAGATACCATAATAATATTTTCTCTTGACCTTTTATAGTCTCTCTGCAAGTGACAGTAAAATTAAATAGTTTTTTGCTTTTAAGAGACAGTGCTTCTACTAAGTTCCTGTAGGTCAGCCTTTTGGCAAGTGGGAGCAGTAAAGAGGTCAGCCCATCCTGGCCTTACAGGGCCTCCTCCACGTTCGAAGAGGTCTTCCATTTGTCCTGACAGCTACAGAGTAAAGATGCAGAACTGTTTGGAGAAGAGAGGAGAAAGGAATAGCAGAAACAATATACTTGACAATAAATGTGAAATATAAGGGGGAAAAAAGCTTAATAACTTTATCTAGGATACTAAAAGCCTGCTGAATGCCTTTGCACAAGTGCCTTTAGCATCCTTAAGGTGACCCCCAGAACACTTTGGCCTCTAGATTCCTTCATGTTTCTACTGATGTGCCCACCACATCTAAGACAACCTTGGTTCTATCTCTGGAATTTGTGCCATTACTAGGGGGGCCTCTGCGCCCATCCATGTAGTGGTGGTGTTTTGTCTAGGCGGCTGTGCCCTAAGCTGATCTTCCTGAAAAGACTCCACTCGATTTGGCTGCTACCAGCTCTACAGCTGCTAAATTAAGATAAACTCTTACATTCCTGACCCAAAATTACTACATCCCCTTGCTAAGCCTCTGCTTGAAGAGGCACCACGATGCTTATTCCGTAGTCTCCAGTTGTCGTCAAACTCTCAGTGAACTCCGGACAGCCATCTCAGACTTTAAAATATTTAAGCATCGACTCGATTGCTTTACATTGCTAAGAGGTGCTAAATGTTTTAAATAAAGCCTGCCTAAACAGTCTTGTCTCATTCCGGTTTTCTCTCACAGAGGAAGTGTCTTTCAATAACCCAAAACTACTGGCTTCTAATTTTAGGGATAACTAAGGTAGGATCAGGACGGAAAATAAGCTCTTCTCTATGGATTTTTCCTTAGTCATTTTACTCTAGAGGCCTATAATTAGCTCTGTTTTCACCACCTGTAATACATGTTTAGCTTCACAGTGATGTTGGGGAAACAGTGGGTGATCTACAGGGTTAGAATTTAGGGAGCCTACTTCATCCTACTTTTGTTTTTTGGTTTTTTGTTTTGTTTTTTTAATTAATTTTTATTGGAGTGTATTTGCTTTACAATGTTGTGTTAGCTTCTACTGCACAGCAAAATGAATCAGCCGTACATATACATCTGTCCCCGCCCTTTTGGGTTTCCCTCCCATTTAGGACACCACAGTGCATTAAGTACAGTTACCTGTGTTATACAGTATGTTCCCATCAGTTGTCTCTTTTATACATAGTATCAATAGTGTATATGTGTCGTTCCCAATCCTACTTTCGGAAGCTGATATGAGTGACACTGCTGGGGTTGGGAGGAGAAGAGGGATATTATCTACCCTTCCATTTCCATTTCCTTTTATTTTTAATGATATGAATAACTCAGTGACACCCATTGATCACCCACAGTTTGTCAGGCACTCTTATGTGTGCTTGTATGAACTCATCCAGTCCTTACAGTACAATAACCCTGTGGGGTAGGACTGTCATGCCCCTCTTTCAGTGTTCAGGAAACAGGAAGGGTAAATAAATTGTCCAAGGTCATGGAGCAAGTAAAAGTCAGCCCTGGGCAGAGCCCATCCTCTTTACGGCTTTCTTGTCTGCAAGGAGAGATGGCAAAACAAAAACAAAAACAGAATGAAACAAAAAACCAGTAGGAGGAATATAAACTTTACCCCCCCCCCATCTGAAAGCACTCTAGGTCTGGCATGGTAGGAACTTTTTTCCAGTATTTTAGATGCTATGACAAGGGTTCATTAGCTGCATACTAGCTCTAAAGAAAGAGGAGGTCATATAAATATAAGGTGGTCTTAAATGAGCTCCAGCCAGAGGTATTACATTCACTGTGGCTGTCGCTGGAGTTATTGTTGGTTTTGTAACAGTATTTTAAATACTGAGGAAGAGAATCAACTGCCTTCTTTTTTCAGTCTTCAGTATGAAATTTTACCAAATGGGGAGAGGGCTGTTACAAAGCTCACATTCAGCTTATAAGACCCTCCTCGACTGGCCTTTCTCTTCCCTCATTACTCAGTTGTATAGACAGTCTTGCTTTTCCTTCCTCTATGTGTTTCTCTTTCTACCTGCAATGCCATTCTTTCTACCCCTCACTGCATTTTACTGGCAAATCCTACTCCATTTTTTAAAGACCCAATTGAAGGGTCACATCCTCTATAAAACTTTTTCTTAGATTAACTCTATCCCTCTCCCCACAAACTGATCACATCACCTCCTCCTATGTGACAGCAACTTACATGCTCTTAGCACCTGTCATACTTCATTGCAGTGCTTGTCTGTGGACTGAAATGTGTTACTGCTCCTCCATGAAACAAGCTTTTATTACTTTTTTTAGCTTTTTTGTTTGTTGTTTTTTTGTTTTACAAAAGTATCAGTCTGTGAAGGATTCAAATTTTTACAAAACTGGTCCTTCACCATGATAGTTTGAGAAGTAGTAGTTGTCATTTTTTTCTTACCTGTCCCCTGTGCTAGAAGGTTCATCTTTGTATGACAGTATTTTGTGTCAACAATAATGTATTTGACACGTAGAACAATGAAACTGCCACTCTCATAAAATGTTTTTTCATACCAGACACTTGTCCTTTTTAAAAGACTGAATTAGGAGGAGATATGGGGGTATATGTATATGTATAGCTGATTCACTTTGTTATAAAGCAAAAACTAACATACCGTTGTAAAGCAATTATACTCCAATAAAGATGTTAAATAAAATAAAAAAGACTGAATTATACTGTTTTATGCCCCAATCATTGTACTTATAATATCACATTGTAATTATCTATTTATGGTTCTATCTTTTCCACCAAATCCTCAAAGATAATTAACACCAGGTCTTAATCGTTTCTGCATCCCAAATGCCGACCACAGTACTTAGCATAGGGTAAATGTTCGATAAGCATTGTTGATTGAATGAACAAATGAATTTATTTATTTCTGTTTTCAGTGACCTCACTTGATTCATAAATTCACAGGCTCTGCAGATTCCTGATGATTTAACCCTGTATCTTAAGGAAATGTCTAAAACAGCTTCAGAAGAATTAATTTCTAATGTTTAACCATGTATAAAATCTGCTTCTATAATATTGTTAAAAATCAAAATTACTGGCCTAAATTTAAGTAGCACTTTTTTTCTTCACGTGAACAAAATGAGGTTTACATTCTTTTATCTATTACTTGTGCTAATAAAAGATGTCTGTATTACATTGCCACTGATTCACATGATTGTAATCTTGCTGTGCAGATCTCCACCTTTGAAGATTTGAATTTTTGTCCTTGTCCCTGAGTTGCAAAGTAAAATCTTACAGGTTTCTGTCTAGAAACCATTCCCTATGGTCCATTTACGGGTGTGTGTGTGTGTGTGTGTGTGTGTGTGTGTGTGTGTGTGTGTGTG